>NC_080173.1:60836235-61125143 GCF_950295315.1 Erinaceus europaeus | reverse complement strand
CCAGGGAACTGATTCAAGCTCCCAGCCCCCACCTGAAGAGAGAGAACTTCATGAGAAGTGAAGCAGCATTACAGGTGTGTCTCTCCATCTCTCCTGTTTTCTGTCTCCTTTAGATAAAGTTAAAAACTTAAAAAGAATATACAAGGCAAGGTGGTGTTTGCTACCTTTTATAGAACAGACTAATAGATCAGAATGCAGTCTGGGCACAGGTAGAAAGAGGTTTCCAACTACATAGAGATTTAATAAAATGTAGCTAAAATTCAGTGGAAGAGTAAGCTTTGCCAAAAGGCAATGTTTCCCATATAGAACAAAAACTAATAAATAGTTGTTAGACTGAAACAGGTGTGTTTTTTGTGGGCCTCTGCAGTTCCTGGGGGTTAAAATGGTAGTTCTCAGGCAGTAATATACTGGGAAATGTTTATTATTGTTATCATTATCATTCTTATTTAGCTAGAACACTGCTCGTCTCTGACTTATGGCAGTGCTGGTGATTGAATCTGGGATCTGGGAGTCTCAGGCATAAAAACTTTTTGCATAACTACTATATTATGCTATTTCTCTCTCCCTACTGGTAAATGTTTATCATTTTGTGATATTTTTCAATTTGTGTGGCATAAATATTATTACTAGATGTGATTTCTTTTTTTAATCATCAGAGTCATTTTACTGAAGGTACGATTGTGGGGGAAAAAAACCACAAAGGGTCTTATGAGCCTACAGGAGCTGGGAGTTGAAACACAACACTGCAATAAAGCTCTTCTCCTGGTGCACTAGCTCGGGCACTCTCCTTTGGGGACCACTTTCAAGTATGAGGCACAGATGTCCAGATTTTTAAGTCTAGGTCCTCTCTTTACTCTTTTCCTGAGTGCCTTTCTGAACACATAGTCTTTATTCTGTTTTCATTTACTTTTTTATTGTTGTTATTTTTACTTTAAAATTTATTTGTTAGCTTTGTTTATTTACTAGATAGAGACAGCCAGACATTGAGAAGAAAGGAGAGCTAGAGAGAGATGGAGAGCCAGAGAAACACCTGCAGCACTGCTTCACTACTCCTGAAGCTTTCCTCCTGCAGGTGGGGTCTTTGTGTACTGTAACATGTGCGCTCAGCCAGATGCACCACCACTCGGCGGCCCCTTTATTTATTTTTATTATTGTATAGAGACAGAGAAAAATTGAGAGGGGTGGGGGAGAGAGGGAAAGAGACAGACAGACACAAGCAGTTCTGCTTCACCACTCATGAAGCTTTCGCCTTGCAGGTGGAGACTAGGGACTTGAACCGCAGACCTTGTGCACTAAAATGTGTGCACTTAACTATGTGCACCACCACCAGGCCCTTTCCTTTTCTAAAATGGTCTATTTTAAATAATTTAATGACAATTTGAAAAGGAAAACAGGCACTTGACTTATTTATTTATCATTCCAGGAAGATAAGGAGAACCCATGCCCTAGAAACACAATAGCTTCTTTCTTTTTATTTTAAAGAGAATAAAATGCTTGTTTTTAAAGGGTGTATTACTATCTCCCAAGAAAGAATAAATGTGAAATTTTTCTATATAGAGACAGTGAGTCACAGAGAAAGGGAGATAAACACACTTTATATATAGAGATAGCAGCTTATATTCTTATTTAATTCTTGTTATTTAGTCATTATATATTGTAACCTTGCATGCATGGTCAACTTTAATTGGAAGGCATAGAGTTCATGATGATATGAGTTTCCAGATGTTATTTTCTTCCTCCAGAATGGATGCAATTTTGCTTCTATCAGGCAGCTATGTAAGGACAGATCACAAGACAATTTCTGATTTGTCTATTTTTTTAAGTTAATCTGTGTAATAAACGGTTGATCTTTATCACATATAGCTCACCCTTTAGGTGTTCCAAAATATTCAGGACTATATAATACAATTATATATACTACATAATATAAATTTCAGGATATATAATACAATTATCAAATAAGCAGGTGCATCCTAAAATTTTGTACCTTACATGCCTAATCTGCTTCACTAACACTCTGGTCCTGGTACCAGCTAAAATCTGTGATGTTAACCAGGCATCTTTTTGTCTTTTCTTTGGCAAGTATTTAATTCAGTATTTTGCTTCGCAGACTCCATAGGATTCCATAGGGCTCATTGTGACTTCTCAGATTCTTCAACTTTATCACTAAATTGCCAAGCAAATAAAAATTCCTCAAAAATAATATAAAGTGGGCGCCGGGTGGTATCGCAGTGTGTTAAGCACACATGGAGCAAAGCACAAGGACTGGCATCAGGATCCCAGTTTGAGCCGCTGGCTCCTGACCTGCAGGGCGGTGGCTTCATAGGCAGTGAAGCAGGTCTGCAGGTGTCTCTCTTTCTCTCCTCCTCTCTATCTTCCTCTCTTCTCTCCATTTCTCTGTGCTAACAACGACGATGGCATCAATAACAATAACAACAATAATAACTACAACAACAATAAAAAGCAAGGGCAAAAAATGGAAAATAAATGATAATAATAATAATAATACATGAGGACCACTTGGTAGCTTAGTAACAGAGCACTTAAGCAAGACACTGAGTTCAATCTCCAAAACCACATTTAAACAAAATCCATGAGACTCACTGTGCTTACAAAATACTGTAACACCTCACTGAATAAGCACATAGGATAGTCTATAACTTTATTACTGTGGGAAATGTCAGATTCATTCACCAACATTGAGAAAGTACTCTGATCTATAATGGTAACAATTTCTATAATCAGAAGATCTTTCATATCTCTTCCTCATTCTTTTTCTGCTTACTTAATCCCTACATACATCTTGTTTTTTTCTAAACTTGTCTTGGCAAAAATATCTGATCCTTTCTTTGCATCTCCAAAACACATATATTCCAACTTTAATAGAGGACATAACATTCTAATTTGTATCATTATAATTGTTTAGACATATGTCTGGGAGACCATTTCAGGTAATAACAGTACCTTCATTCAGTGAACCCCTAAATGGTGCTCAGTTAATCTGTGTTAAGAGAACAAATAGAGCAGGCAGTTGTGCTTTCTCTTTGGAAATAGTGACAAGATTGGTCTCTTCTTCCTATTTCACTTCCAGCTCAATATTCTAAATGATCTGTTATGTTTTAGTCAAGTAACATCGTGACAGAAATCTGAAATTTTTGCCAAAGTATTACACTGTATGTAAAGTAACAGGAATTAAAGGAGAACCACTTTAAGTAGCTTTAACACAAACATTTCAATCTGTCATGCTCCCTTCCATGGGTGAAGGAACTGTAAATGAAGTAGTTGGCTCTTAGAGAGCTATGGCACAATTCTTGGCTCACTTTGATAAATATTGATCTTGTATAAATTACTCAGAAGAGGCAGTCGATGGTTCTGGGAGCAACATACATAACTCCCATTCCCCTTTATGCAAAGACATAAATCATTTATGAATAGAGCCCCACATGCTCCATGAATAAGTTCCTTGGATTCTAAGATGACTGATACTCAAGTATTTTTCTCATTTGAGTGCAGACCTAAATTTACGCAAGCATTCAGACTACATGAAGTTACAATGCCTTTTTGTTCACTGTAAGGTGAGAGATGCATAATAGGGTTTCATGGGTAAACATCGCATGCTTCAAAATAAACACCATTAAATGCAACTGCACATTTGTGCCGTTAATAAAGCTGATGGCAAGAGGATAGCTTTTTAGAAGTATCTCATGCCATGTTCATTTAATTTTAAGTTATAGTTGCTGGTGGAATTAGGAGGATATATATATATATATATATATATATATATATATATATATATATATATATATATATATCTGTGTGTGTGTGGAATTGTAGAGAATTTGTTTTCTCTGACTACCGTTGAATTGATCATTTGGTTTCATCTGGTAAGTTGTGAATAGCACAATAAGGGGTCTGTGTGTGGTGAGGAGTCATTAAAATAAAGAACCAAAGGGCAGCAAACATTGGTTTTCAGGGATTCTTGTGGTAAGATTAATAATGAGTGTTTAACCTCTGGGGACTTCATCACTGAAGGGACAAGAGGAAAGATAAAGAGACAGACTGACAAATAGCTTGTGGTCTCTTGGCAGGAGATGGAATGTATCATTAGAGCTCACACAAAGGGTCAAAATGCTGAGTCTTGGGAAAAAACAAAGGAATGTGACATGTTTTTTGGCACCTTTTTTTTTTCTGTGACTTTCCCCACCTTGCAGCTTTTTTGCTCTCCAGTTCGCACTTTTCCACATTCCGTGAATTATGGATGTTTGTTTCATAATTTAAATTGTATATCATCCATGACACAAGAAATACATTTTTTTAAATTGACAGACAGCAAATCTTTAATGAAGACTCAGAGAAATATATACATGAAAAAATACTACCAAATTATTAATTAAAGAGAGAATGGAAAGCCAAGTAAATACCTGCTATGAAAGATTTATTAAACAAGATGTGGAATACTACTACAAAGAATAAAACATGTACATTAAATATAAACATACCAGATATAAGGTTAGCAAAATTTTATTGAGGGTTAAGGGAAGGAAAAGAAAGCTGCAGGACAGACTTTATAATATGATTTCTTTTAAAACAAAATCACATCACGTACATATAGTTTATGATGGTGATATCTTGAGAATGCAAAGAGTGTCAGAGGACGGTAGACTTCTTATGTTGAGTATGTCTGGGTTTCTTGAATTTACTGTAGTGCACAAGAGTCACTTTTTGGTTTGATTTTGGCCATTGAAAATAATTTTTATTATTTTATTATTATTATTATTTAGTTATTATTTATTATCAGAAAGTTCACTGTCTTTCAGATCCATGATCAGCTGTCATCAAGAAGTCTTTTACTATACATGGTACGTGGGTAAATAGTCAAAATGAGCACACGTTCTTGATTGTAGATACATAATGTGAATGAAAGCTAACCATGAAAGTAAGCATTTAAATCAGTTGACTATCTCCCTCATTTCAGGAAAGAAGAAACTGAGTTCTGAGGATGATAAACTGCAATCATTCACCACTTTAGGCATACAGAAATTGTCCCACCAAATGTATACTGGTGTTTCCAGTCCAAAGAATATGGTTATTAAAAGATGGAAGTATGGTTTTCTCCAGCTGTATGGTATTCACCACCTCGTGCTCACCTATGTAAGCCAATGTGAGATCTGATGTAGTTAGTGGAGCATCATGAATGAAAGATAGAGGAAAGAATTCAGAGGATTTTCACAGCAGTATATAGTATTGAATTCACTCTTGATTGAGACATGGACCATTAGCAAGTTATAAGGAGAAAGATAACATTGTAGACAGGGCAATCAGGACACACAAACAATAGAAAGCACAGTATGTTGAGATGGGAATTGCCAGTAAAGCATTTACAACATAACGGAAAATATAGACCACCTGTTCAGGATAGGAGTGGCACTTCCTTAACATTCATCTTACCTGTAACAAAAAAGGAAATTTAAAGTTTATGGATGAATTCATATCCTCTGTTATAGAATTTGCTACATCAAAGAATCTAATAATGTGCTATGGATTTAACTTTCTAAGATATTTATTGTTTTTTTTTTGTTTTTTTAAATTTTATTTATTTATTTATTTATTGACTAGGGACCGAGAGAAATTGAGAGTGGAAGGGGAGATAGAGAGGGAGACTGAGAGACACCTGCAGCCCTGCTTCACCACTTGTGAAGCTTTCCACCTGCAAGTGGGGACCAGGGGCTTGAACCTGCGACCTTGCGCACTGAAATGTGTGAGCTTAACCAGGTGCGCCACTGCCTGGCCCCAAGATATTTATTGTTTAAGAAAAAAAAGTCCTGAAGGTTTGTATGGCCCTAAAGAATAAATAAATAAATAAATAAATAAATAAATAAATAAATAAAACAAAATACCAAAAAAGAAGAAAAAAAAGGAAAGAAAGAAATTTATTTTTTAAAAGGTAAGAGAAAATAGCATGACTGAAGTCAGAATTATATGAAGGGAAATAAGAGCTATGTGTATGGTAGATAAGTGGATAAAATATTGGTAAAGTATTAAGACATGTTTAAAATATGCTAAGAAATTATGCATAGACATAATTTTATTTCATTTTCACAATGTGAGGTATAAATATGATTTACTTCTCCTTCAGGAATTAGAAGGGCTCAGAAACATTAAGTGGCATGTTTTGGGGCACAGAGCCAGCAGTGCTAGGTTAGGGTTTGAGAGCTAATCCTTTTCTGATGCTAGAGTTATTTCTATTGTGTAAGAATTTCTCACAAGATGTCTGGGAGAAAGAGGATGTGGTATCCAGAAAGTCATAAAAAATAAAGTAAAACAATCTAAAGAGTTTATGGGACTGGGTGGTGGCACACTTGGTTGAACTGATATGTTTTTATTTTATTTTATTTTATTATTTATTTATTCCCTTTTGTTGCCCTTGTTGTAGTTATTATTGTTATTATTGATGTCATTGTTGGATAGGACAGAGAGAAATGAAGAGAGGAGGGGAAGACAGAGAGGGGGAGAGAACGATAGACACCTGCAGACCTGCTTTACCACTTGTGAAGCAATGCCCACCACCCCGCAGATGGAGAGCTGGGGGCTTGAACCAGGATCCTTACGCCAGTCCTTGTACTTTGTGCCCCCTGTACTTAACCCGCTGCACTATTGCCCAACACCCTGAACTGTTACATTACAGTGCACAAGGACTCTGGTTTAAGCCCCTGTCTGCAAGCAGCGCTCCAGGTGTCTGTCTCTCTCTTTCCCACTCTATGTCTCCTTCTACCTCAATTTCTCTCTGTTCTGTCAAATAAATAAGTAAAAGTTTAAGAGGGGCTTGGAAGTGGCACACTGAGAAGACTGTACATGTTACAGTACACAAGGACCCATATTCAATCTCCTGGCACCTATCTGCAAGGGGAAGCTTCACGAGCAGTGAAGCAGTACTGTAGGTGTCTCTTTCTCCCTGCGTCTCCCCCTCTTCTCTCAATTTCTCTCTGTCTCTGTCCAAAGTGAATGAATGAGTAAATACAAACAGGAACAAATTAAAAGGGTGCTTAAAAAATAAAATTGATATGTACGGTCCCATGACTGAGAACAATAAGATATACCAATTGTGGAGAATAGGAAAATTTCCCTCAGCACTTTATTATAGAAAATGTAAAGGAAAATTAAAGAACTGTACATGGAAAACTCTTTACCACCACCCAGATGTCATGATTAATATTGTGTTGTTTGTGCTTTATCAAGAGCTGTATTTAAAAAATAATAATAATTAAAATTCTGACTAGGTAATCACTGACAATTATACATAAAATAAATAATTTACAAATAATTATTAAAATACTTCTATAGTGTAAGTTTTATGAGGTCAAGGACAACCATGTCTAGCTTGGCTCTCAGCACAGTGTTGAGCACAGATAAATAGTTATTGAATGAATGAATGACATAATACCAGTGAGTAAAGTAAACGTGCTTCAGTGAAAAAAGGAACACAGTATATTCTCCAGTGAATTAATAATTAGGAAAACAACCTTCTATGCATAGAAGAAACCATAAATGACTAGTATCAAACCAGAAGATTGCCAATTTAAACTGTTAAACACTCATGTGCTACACATTCAAATATACACTACAAAAATATATAAAGAGTTGAAACCACCAAAATTTTACTTTAGTTAATGATCATGTACATAAGTAAAAGGGAAGCTGTTGCTTAGTAAATCTGAAGAGTGGATGAGAGGTGGAAAGAACATAGATTGTTATGAACCAGTGGGCTAAGTATTTTAATAATAAAAAAAAAAAGAAGCCAAAGCATTCAAATCCTTTGTCTATACCTGCAGGGGGAAAGCTTCATGAATGGTGGAGTAGACTACAGATGTCTCTATTTCCTCTCTCTCTCTCTTCTGTCTCTATCATAATCAAAATGTAAAATGAAATAAAAAGTGCAAATTCTTAAAAATGTGGTGGTAACAGATATAGATAGCATTATGGCAGAATAAAAAGTGGGTGGGTTAGAAGTAATGGCCTCACTCCACTATAGTTTACTGAGCAAACTCTCACTGAGGCAACCAAAACAGAGGAGACAGTTTATTTTGATAAGTGAACCCACGATTACTGTAGACAACAATTATTTAAGGACTAGAGGGGAGGCTGAACTAAGGAAGGAAAACAAAGGGGAATATAATTACATTTAAAAACATTTCAATGGTTAACGAAAAAAGAAGCAGAAATCATGGTTTTAAGGTGGAAGTTAAAGTGACTGTATATACATATATGCATATAAAGTGTAAACATACACTTAATTACAACACTTAATTACACTTAAATACAACATAAAGATTATAACATAAGAATTGGTACACTCTGAGGTCCAGAAACAAATAGAAAATAGGTTAGTTAAAATTCTAAAGAAAGTGGAGGTCAGAACTCATGTGGGATAATGCAGTTTTAAAGCCTGAGGCCAAAAATAATCTATGTTCAGTGGGATTTCAGCTATGGAATATCTGGTAAAAGAAAACAATATGAAAGTCAAATAACCAACACTTACCTTCCTCCCACCCTCACAAGAAACATAAACCAGAGGCAGTTATTCTGCCTTGAGATGAAAAGGGAAGTCATCAAAATATATAAAGAGCTCAGCAAACTTAGCACCAAAAAAGCAAATGACCCCATCCAAAAATGGGCAGAGGATATGAACAAAACATTCACCTCAGGGGAGATCCAAAAGGCTAACAAACATATGAAAAACTGCTCTAGGTCACTGATTGCCAGAGAAATACATTAAGACAACACTAAGATACCACCTCACTCCTGTAAGAATGGCAAACATGAAAAAGAACAGCAGCAACAAATGCTGGAGAAGCTGTGGGGACAGAGGAACACTTTTGCATTGCTGGTGGGAATGTAAATTGGTACAGCCTCTGTGGAGAGCAGTCTGGAAAACTCTCACAAGGCTACATATGGACCTTCCATATGATCCAGTAATTGCTCTCCTGGGATTATACCCCAAGGACTCCATAACACCCAACCAAAAAGAGGTGTGTACTCCTATGTTCATAGCAGCACAATTCATAATAGCTAAAACCTGGAAGCAACCCAGGTGCCCAACAACAGATGAGTGGCTGAGAAAGCTGTGGTATATACACACAATGGAATACTATGCAGCTATCAAGAACAATGAACCCACCTACTCTGACCCATCTTGGACAGAGCTAGAAGGAATTATGTTAAGTGAGCTAAGTCAGAAAGATAAAGATGAGTATGGGATGATCCCACTCATCAACAGAAGTTGAGTAAGAAGATGTAAAAAGGAAACTAAAAGCAGGACCTGACCAAATTGTAAGTAGGGCACCAAAGTAAAAACCCTGTGGTGAGGGGTAAACATGCAGCTTCCTGGGCCAGTGGGGGGTGGGAGTGGGTGGGAGGGATGGGTCACAGTCTTTTGGTGGTGGGAATGGTGTTTGTACACTCCTAGCAAAATGTAGTCATATAAATCACTAGTTAATTAATATGAGAGGGGGAAAATTAATTGTATGTCTCGAAGTTTTTTAAAACACAGACTGTCTTTTTAATATATAGGCCGTGTGTTTGATATGTGGACTCTCTCAAAAGCCAAGACCAAGTCGATCAGAAGCAACCAATAGCACAGCTATATACAAGATACTGGGTATTGTACAGCAAACCCTAACAAAGGGACTTTTCAAAGTTAACCCAATCACCAAATAATGTGATGATAACATTAACTATCGATTGTCTTTTGGAACCCTAAGACAGCAGGAACCTCACATCTCCACTATAAAGCCTCTACTTCCCCCAGTCCTGGAACTCTTGGATAGGACCCACTTTCCCGTATGCCTCTCCCAATCCATATCAAATAATATTGCATCTGCCGATCGCAAACCTAATCAACACAACGATTGCCACCACAACATGCTTCACTTCAGACTGTGTCCAGAGACCACACGTGTGAAATGACAACCCTTCAGCTTTATAACTCGGGTGAGACCTTTCCGTTCATAGTATACTCTAATTCCATCCCAGGTGGTTCACTTTCTAACAAAGTCCCAAAACCTAGATATACACCAGTTTCTGTGTGAGAGAGCATATGTTCACACGTATCCATAAACTACTGCAAAATATATACCTGAAAGCAGAAGTACACTAGAGTTTGCAATGAGTATCCCCCTAACACTTCCTCTTCACTATTCCAAGCTTTGGGTCCATGATTGCTCAACAATTTGTTTGGCTTTGTATGTTAACTCTCTTTTCAGTCACCAGGTTCCAGATGTCATCAGGATGCCGGCCAGGCTTCCCTGGACTGAAGACCCCACCAATGTGTCCTGGAGCTCAGCTTCCCCAGAGACCCACCCTACTAGGGAAAGAGAGAGGCAGACTGGGAGTATGGACCGACCAGTGAACGCCCATGTTCAGCGGTGAAGCAATTACAGAAGCCAGACCTTCTACCTTCTGCAACCCACAATGACCCTGGGTCCATGCTCCCAGAGGGATAGAGAATGGGAAAGCTATCAGGGGAGGGGGTTGAATATGGAGTTATCAGGGGGCAGTGGGAATTGTGTGGACTTGTACCCCTCCTACCCTATGGTTTTGTTAATTTATCCTTTCTTAAATTAAAAAAAAGAATAAAATAAAAAAAAATAAAAAAGGAAGTCATCTAATAAATGAGTGTATAACTGTAAGTAGTGAACATTTCTTTTTTTAAAACTTTTTTAAAGATTTTTTTCTTATATTTATTTATTTTCCCTTTTGTTGCCCTTGTTGTTTTAGTAGTGAATATTTCTATGAAGAAAATATGGATGGTTAAAGAGAAAGATAAAGTTTTTGCTTGTTTTATTTTGAAGAGAAAACTGCTTCAGAGTAGGAGACATTTAAGTAGTGATGGAATTAAAGGAAAACTGTTTTTTTATTAGTTATTTGTCAGTTTATAACAAAACACCCTAGGATTTGACTTAAAACAACTATTATTGGGGCAGGACAGTGGCATTCCCAGTAAAGAACACATTTCTCCATACTTGAGGATATGTGTTCAAACCCACAGTTCTCAACTACAAGGGGGAATCTTCAAGACAGTAGAGTAGCTGACTCTCTCTCTCTCTCTCTCTCTCTCTCTCTCTCCCTCCCTCCCTCCCTCTCCCTCCACACTTCTCTCAGAAAAAGAAAGGAAAAATGAAAAACAAACAAACAGACAAAGGCTGGTGGACTTGTCCAGCAGGTACTGAGCCTTAGTAGATTTTGGTGTGTCTAGATCCTGCCTTAAATTGTCCCAACATTTCTGGCCCAGCATGTCAATAAGAAGGCAATCAAGGTGTCTTCTGGGACCGTGGTCATTGCAAAACCTAACAGAACCTGCTTCCAATATCACTCAGAAAGTTCTTGGCAAAACTGAATCCCTCTCAGATTGCTAGGGAACTCAGTTCCTCACTTTCCACTAACCAGAAATTAACCCCCAGTTCTTTGACACATCAGCTTCTCTGCAAAGCAATCATAAAAAACAAACTCATCATCTGAGCAAGCAAATGAGAAGAGCCAGGAGAAAAGGTAATCAAGAACAAAATCACAGTCTTTTAGAACATAGTCTTAGATGTGAAAACCCATCACTTTTGCTATATTCTATCCTTTAGAAGCAAGTCACTTGTCCAGCCCACACATAGAGGAGATTACATCAGGCTGTGGATTCCAGTAGAAACTATCATCTGGAGTCATGTCAGAAAGCTGTTTAACTCTAGGTAGTGTACTCTATGCACACAGACTTAAGGGGTGGGCATTCCAGATGTTAAGAACAGCAAATATCAACACCAAGGTATGTTGGAAGAACAGAGGGAGAAGACTGCAAAGGAATAATCCAAGTTGGAGGTAGAGCATGAAAAGTAAGCACAGGCCAGATCCTAGACCATATGGAATGTTTTAGGTCTTAATAGTTTGGATTTAATTATAGTTTTGAAGAAAAGCTCTTGGAAAGTTTTAAGCAGATGAAGTGTTTTTTTTTTTTTTTTATGGTTGGTTTTGTTTTGTTTTAGAGGCAGAGAAGGCAGAGAGAGAGAATGAAAGAGACTGTAGCACTGAAACTTCTTTTAATACCGTGGTGGCCAGGCTCAAATCTGGGTCATTCATATGACAAAGCAGCACACTCTCCAAATGAGCTATTTCACTAGCATGGGCAGAGAACATTAAATCAAACTCCTTTATAAAATCATAGTGATAATGATATATTCTTTCCCCTGCCCCTTTGGTTGCCCTTATTGTTGTAGCCTTGTTGTGGTTATTATTGTTGTTGATGCCATTCACTGTGGATAGGACAGAGAGAAATGGAGAGAGGAGGGGAAGACAGAGAGGGGGCGAGAAAGATAGACACCTACAGACCTGCTTCACTGCTTGTGAAGTGACTCTCCTGCAGGGGGTGAGCTGGAGGCTCAAACCAGGATGCTTATAATTGTCCTTTCTCTTTGTGCCACTTTCACTTAACCCGCTGCACTACCAGGCGAACCCTAATAATGATGTTTTAACTCATGACCTTTCTAAGGGGAAGTTGGTAATTCCTTTCAATTTTTCTCTGTATTACAAAATTATTTTGTCTTACCAGTTCTTAAGATCCTGAATTTGACAAACTGGTGAGCCATAAAAACACTATTCAAATATAAATGGGGCTATTGGAAAAGTCAAATGTACTTTTCTATATACATATATATATATATATATATATATATATAATTATTTTCTTTATTTACTGAATAGAGAAAGCCAGGAATCGAGGAGGAAGTGGGTGGTAGAGAGGGAGAGAGACAGAGAGACACTTGCCACACTGCTTCACCACTCACAACTCAAAAAGCTTTCTCCCTGCAGGTGGGGACCAAGGGCCTGAACCCAGGTCCTTGTGCATTGTAACTTGTGTGCTCAAGTAGGTGCACCACCACCCGGCCCCTTTTTCTTTCTTTTTCTTTTTTTTTTTTTTTTAATTTATTATTTAAGAAACGATTAGTGAACAAAAACATAAGGTAGGAGGGGTACAACTCCACACAATTCCCACCACCCAATCCCCATAACCCACCCCCTCCCATGGTAGGTTTCCCATTCTCTAGCCCTCTGGGAGCATGGACCCAGGGTCATTGAGGGTTGCAGAAGGTAGAAGGTCTGGCTTCTGTAATTGCTTCCCCGTTGAACATGGGCGTTGACTGGTTGGTCCATACTCCCAGTCTGCCTCTCTCTTTCCCTAGTAAGGTGTGTCTCTGGGGAAGCTGAGCTCCAGGACACATTGGTGGGGTCTTCAATCCAGGGAAGCCTAGCCAGCATCCTGGTGGCATCAGGAACCTGGTGATTGAAAAGAGAGTTAACATATGAAGCCAAACAATTTGTTGAGCAATCATGGATCCCAAGCTTGGAATAGTGGAGAGGAAGTGTTAGGGAGGTACTCACTGCAAACTCTAGTGTACTTCTGCTTTCAGGTATATATTTTGCAGTAGTTTATGGATACGTGTCCACATAAGCTCTCTCTCACAGAAACTGGTGTATATCTAGATTATGGGACTTTGTTAGAAAGTGAACTACCTGAGATGAAATTAGAGTGTACTATAAAAGGAAAGGTCTCACCCGAGTAATGAAGTTGAAGGGTTGTCATTCCACACGTGAAGTCTCTGGATACAGTCTGAGGTGAAGCATGTTGAGGTGGTAATCGTTGCGTTGGTTAGGTTGTGATCGGTGGATGCAATATTATTTGGTTTGGATTGGGAGATGCATACGGGAAAGTGGGCCCTATCCAGGGGTTCCAGGACTGGGGGAAGTAGGGGCTCTATAGTGAAGATGTGAGGTTCCTGCTGTCTTAGGGTTCAAAAAGACAATCGATAGTTAATATTATCATCACATTATTTGTTAATTGGGTTAACTTTGAAAAGTCCCTTTGTTATGGTTTGCTGTACAGTACCCAGTATCTTGTATATAGCTGTGCTATTGAATGCTTCTAATCTACTTGGTCTAGGCTTTTGAGAGAGTCCGCATATCAAATACATAGCCTATATATTAAAAAGATTCAGTTTGTCTTTTGAGAAACTTTGAGACATACAATTGATTTCCCCCTCTCATATTAATTAACTACTGATTTATATTTCTACATTTTGCTAGGAGTGTACATAAACACCATTCCCACCACCAAAGGACTGTGATCCATCCCTCCCGCCCACTCCCACCCTCCACTGGCACAGGAAGCTACATGTCTACTAAAAGCAGGACCTGATCAAATTTTAAGTAGGGCACCAAAGTGAAAACCCAGTGGTGAGGGGTAGACATGTAGCTTTCTTTATTTTTCTATGCAAATACGCATCATGACCATTCTGACAACTACAACATATATAAATTTTGAATTCCCATTTGTTGTCTGGAGAAGAAATTTGAGTTGATTTGTTACTGGGATTATTATTTTAATATTCATTGTAATCAGTTGAGTTTGTACCACTTCAACCTCAAAAAAATTTGGGGAGAACAAGGAGTTGGGGTGAGAATTTTGGTACATCACTATATTCTAACCATGTGTGTGGAGTCAGTGGTCTCCTATCAACCATGGTTTTGTGGGGTCTAGTGTCTACTTCCTCCTGGAGAATAAACATGCTAAAACCGCTGATTCCTTCTCCCTAGTTATCTGTATCAGTTAATCCCAGCACATAGCTGCCAGCTGAGCTCTGCTTTGGCCAAGTTGCTCTGCTTTGAAATTCTCCCCAGGCTACCTCGCCCAATGATGTCAGCCTGGGTGAGTGCCCCACCAGCCCTCTCTCTCACAAGATGATGTGCAAGGGGAAATGCTGGTTGTCTCTGCTCAGGAAACATCTGGTTGATCCGCTAGTTCTCAAGCGGGCAACTGGCTATTTTATAAGTTAGTGGAATAGAGTAGGATGGGGGAAGACACAGAGATTCAGCGATTACTCAGCCTGGCCAACAAGTCACAAACTGAAGTGAGACTTGAGGAAACAGCCTCCCTGGCAGCCCTCCCCAGGGATCCAGGCTACTGCTGCACTGTCACATTTCCTAGCTTGTAATGGAAAATGAATGCTGTTTACAAGAGCTTAAAGTAGCTGAAATGGGAACATGAGCCAAGCAGTATAGTGGAGGGCAAACTCCTACTTAGAAGCTTTCAGTAATTACTTAATAGCAGGTCTGAAATACAGCCTCCTAATGAAGAATGTTATTCACTTTCCCTTGGAAAATGTAAAATCTACACTCACTGGTAAGCAGAACCCATGACCACTTCAAAACAGATTCTGTCCCTCATAAGCTGTTTGACACAGAACAAAAAATGCTGTATGTCCTTCACTGATCTCTCAATATCATTTTTGTCCTGTATGAACCAGTAGAAAGGAACCAGGGAGAACAGATAAGAGAAACTAGATTTGCTCTGCTGCCCTAGTCCCCACTAACCTCTTTATCTGTTACAGGGAGATTCTGGTCTGCAAATGAAAAGTTCTTCTCTTCTGTCCCAGCCCTGCCTCCTTTCTTTACTCCTTCAGTTTAATATCTTTCTGGTGTGTAGACTTTTCTGGTGTGAAGTCATTTTTGACTGACTTACTACATTATTCAGGATTTGCTAGCTAAAAAGAGTCACAGAATGTGCACATAGTGTGTATGTGTATGCATATACATACTTATATAGAAAGAATACAAGAAATTGGCTCACATGATCATGCAAGCTGATCATTTCAAGGTCTTCCGTTAATGAACTGGAGACCCAAGAGAATCTACGGTATGGTTTCAGCCTCAGGACCAGTGCATTAAAAACAAATAGCAACCTGTGTTTGTTTCTTTTTCTTTTTTACCAGAGCATTGCTCAGTTCTGGCTTATGGTGGTTCAAGGTATTGAACCTGGGACTTTGGAGCCTCAGGCATGAGAATCTGTTTGTATAATCATTATGCTATCTACCGCTGCCCTCCACCTGTGTTTCTGCTCAGATCTGAATGAAGGTAGGTTAAGACTGATAGCTCAGCTAGCAGCCAGGCAGAGAGAGTTCCTGCTTACCTACAGAATGGCCAGCCTTTGTCTTCTCTTTGGATTTCCATCTAACTGACTGAGGCCTACTCCCATGAGGCAGCACCATCTGATTGACTCATTCTACTAAATCAAATGTTGGTTTCAAATACACCTAATAGGCAAACTCAGAATGTTTGATCAAATAAGTGAATACATGAGCCCATTAAGTTGACACACAATATTAACAATAACATTTGTTGAAATTCTAATGACAAAACAAAAAAGAAAGAAATTGACCTAACATTAGGAAATGGCCATTGAGTACCAAAGGGTTTATTATTATTGTTGTTGTTGTCTAACTTTATTTTACTTGATAGAGGAAAACTGAGTGAGAAGGGGTTAGAGAAAGAGACAGAGAGACACATGCATCACTGCTTTACCACATGTGAAGCTTTCCTCTTGCAGGTAGAGACTGGGGATTTGAACCTAGGTCCTTATGCATGGCGATTCATGCACTTAACCATGTGTGCCTTATCATCTCCAGTTTGTCGATTGTGAGTTTGAGGCCTAGAGAGGCAAATAAACTGCCTTTAGTAGTCCTCCAATGAAGGAGGTTGGGAATTCAAAACTAATCTTCTTTGATCTCCAATTTATGTTTTTCTCTCTTTAGTTGTTCTCTTCTGGTTCCTGAGAGCCTTTTAAGATATTGAGTTCGGCCATCAACACGGCATAATTTCCTGACTGCATCATTTATGTATATGTCTCTCCTTATAATGCCTTCTCCACATGTGTCTGTGCTGAAATCCTACCCCACCCCTACAGAATTAGCTCCAATGTCTCCTCCTCTATAAACTTTTGACCCACTAGTCCAAAGGAACACTTCTCTTTGAACTATTCATTAGTTAGTACTGGTCAAACTGATTTTTAAAAAATCTTCTAGCTCTGTCCATGATCGGTCAGAGAAGAAGTTGAGTAAGAAGATCTGAAAGGGAAACTAAAAGCAGGACCTGACCAAATTGTAAGTAGGGCCCCAAAGTAAAAACCCTGTGGTGAGGGGTAGACATGCAGCTTCCTGGGCCAGTTGGGGGTGGGAGTGGGTGGGAGGGATGGGTCACAGTCTTTTGGTGGTGGGAATGGTGTTTATGTATACTCCTAGCAAAATGTAGACATATAAATCACTAGTAAATTAATTTGAGAGGGGGAAAATCAATTGTATGTCTCAAAGTTTTTCAAAACACAAACTGAATCTTTTTAATATATAGGCTGCGTATTTGATATGCAGACTCTCTCAAAAGCCTAGACCAAGTAGATTAGAAGCATCCAATAGCACAGCTATATACAAGATACTGGGTACTGTACAGCAAACAATAACAAAAGGACTTTTCAAAGTTAACCCAATCACCAAATAATGTGATGATAACATAAATTATCGATTGTCTTTTGGAACCCTAAGAAAGCAGGAATCTCACATCTCCACTATAAAGCCCCTACTTCCCCCAGTCCTGGAACCCTTGGATAGGGCCCACTTTCCCGTATGCCTCTCCCAATCCATATCAAATAATATTGCATCCGCCAATCACAACCTAACCAACACAACATTACCACTTCAACATGCTTCACTTCAGACTGTGTCCAGAGACTTCATGTGTGGAATGACAACCCTTCCGCTTCATTACTCGGGTGAGACCTTTCTTTTCATAGTATACTCTAATTTCGTCTCAGGTGGTTCACTTTCTAACAAAGTCCCAAAACCTAGATATACACCAGTTTCTGTGAGAGAAAGCGTATCTTCACACATATCTATAAACTACTGCAAAATATATACCTGAAAGCAGAGGTACTCTAGAGTTTGCAGTGAGTACCTCCCTAACACTTCCTCTCCACTATTCCAAGCTTTGGGACCATGATTGCTCAACAATTTGTTTGGCTTTGTATGTTAACTCTCTTTTCAGTCACCAGGTTCCAGATGCCATCAGGATGCTGTCCAGGCTTCCCTGGATTGAAGACCCCACCAATGTGTCCTGGAGCTCAGCTTCCCCAGAGACCCACCCTACTAGGGAAAGAGAAAGGCAGACTGGGAGTATGGACTGACCAGTGAACACCCATGTTCAGCGGTGAAGCAATTACAGAAGCCAGACCTTCTACCTTCTGCAACCCACAATGACCCTGGGTCCATGCTCCCAGAGGAATGGAGAATGGGAAAGCTATCAGGGGAGGGTGTGGGATATGGAGATTGGGTGGTGGGAATTGTGTGGAGTTGTACCCCTCCTACCCTATGGTTTTGTTAATCCTTTCATAAATAAAAAAATCAAAAAAATCTTATAACTATATTAGGAAGTTTACTTCCTTTTTCTTGAAACAGGGTGGTCAAGATATTTCACCATCTTTAATCTCAACTTTCATCATTGAATCCAAGGCAGTTAGTTATATCCCAGCTGCCATAAAGGGAATGAGGAGAAGACAGTTTGTAACTTTTCTTATTCATGTCTTATGCTGTAAGGGCAATATATTATTCAAGCTCATATGACCTTGGCCAGAATTTAGCCTCACTGCCATACTACACTGCAAGGGAAACTGAGAAGTCATGCATTTTCTTCACCCTCAACTACTCTGAAATTAGGAAAATTAGGAACTTTGCAGAACAATTATCCTTTAGCCACAAACTCCAAAGCAATACATCTTTTCCTTCCATATGATGATAATCACATTGTCTCATTAGTATATACTGTGTATCTACTCCATGTCCTCTCTAGACTTATTTCCCAAGGGATGAATCCACCTCACTTTTCTGTAGTTCACTGTCTACCACTAGGCCTGGCATATTATCCAGAGACCTTGGAGAGTCACTCTCATGTTGCTTAGTTATTGCTTCATTATCACAGTTTGTGAAATAAAGCACAGAGTACATCTATCTGAGTATGTACACACAAATATACATTCATATATTAGTAGTATAATTTTTCTGAAGCCCTCTCATTTTGTTGGCTTGAAACTCTGTAAACCTGTGTAACACGATTCTTTTTCTCAAATACAATATATTCTCTTTTTATAGTCAGGAATTAAAGCAGAAAAAAATAATTTGGAGAAAGCAGGTTTTTTAAAAACTTTATTTATAAAAAAGAAACATTGACAAAACCATAAGATAAGAGGGGTACAACTCCACACAATTTCCACCACCAGCTCTCTCTAACCCATCCCCTCCTATGATAGATAGCTTTCCTATTCTTTAACCCTCTGGGAGTATGGACCCAAGGTCATTGTGGGATGCAGAAGGTGGAAGGTCTGGCTTTTGTCAGATTTTTTTTTTTAAATGTCTTTCCTTTTTTTCTTTCCTTCTCTGGCCCCTGAAGAGAAACTGCATGACACAGATACATTAGAAAGCCTGATCAAAGAGTCGGGCGGCAGTGCACTGGGATAAGCGCAGGTGGCACAAAGCTCAAGTACCAGTGTAAGTAAGGATCCTGGTTTGAGCCCCTGGCTTCCCACCTGCAGAGGAGTCGCTTCACAAGCATGAAGCAGGTCTGCAGGTGTCTCTTTCTCTCCCCCTCTCTGTCTTCCCCTCCTCTCTCCATTTCTCTCTGTCCTAACAATGATGACATCAATAACAACAATAACTACAACAACAATAAAAAAAAACAAGGGCAACAAAAGGGAGAATAGATATAAAATTTTAAAAAAACTTTTTAAAAAAAGCAAGCATGTTCAATGAGAAATGGGTAACAGTAAAGAGATGTTCTCTGTCCTCCCTTCTTTCTGATTAAATTTCAGAGACTGATGCTTCACTGTGGAACTTAGATGTGAGTGTAGGATGCTCTGCATCCTACCTGACTTTGGGATTGGGTGTGTGTGTGTGTGGTGGGGGGTGGATAATGGGAGGCTATAGATGTTAAGAATGAATAAAACTTTTCAGGTCATTCCTCAACCTAAAATCCTTCGATGTCCAAATTCCTTGCCTTGGCTCTCAGACTCCCCCAGGGATGCCCACTTCTCTCTCCACAGATTAGCTGTCACTCCTTCACTGTCACTGCTCCAGCCACTCTCACTTTTGGTAGTTCTTTAGGTACCACTGCTATACACTGGGTCACGGTGATTTTTTTGTGAATCCCTCTTCCCCAGCCTTCATTCAGATATCTCCAGGACATTTTTCTCTGACTGCCCTCACACAAACTTGGCTAGGACTTGCAGTGTTACACCCTCTACCACCCTCTGACTTATCTGAAACTCTGCCCCTCCAACAGCTTGTTCCACTGTGTTTGCTTCACTAGACCATTAGCTCCTTGAGAGCAGGAACCAGATGTTTGTTTCATTCATCTCAGGATTCATGGTGGTGTCCAGCCTTTTGTCAGGCAGAAGTCAGACTCATAAGAAGCACCAGATAGGGTCTGGGCAGTGGCACACCAGTTGAGAGCACACACTGGTATGCTCAAAGACCTGGTTTAAAACCCCCACTCCCCACCTACAAAAGGGACATTTCATGAGTAGTAAAGCAAGGCTGCAGATGTCTCTCTTTTTCTCTCATTTCCTCCTTCTCTGTCAGTCTCTTGTCTTATCACAGAAAACAACAATAACAACAACCTGAAGGGTGAATACATATTCTAGAGCTTTTAAAAATGTTTCCTCAAGTCAAGTGAGTGATGAGAACCAAATAAGCTTTTCTTGCTTCGTCTTGCTTAAGTCCAGCTTGGTAGCAGGTTTGATAGGTAGGCAGTTGAAATGGGGATTCTGGGTGAGGAATCCCAGCCAAGGAAGTAGGCCAAGACCTGCACTGTGAAATAAGAACACATTTAAGGGAAGTGATCCTCTACTGGAACTGCTTACCTCACTAACTTTAAGTTAATCAGTGTGAATAACTTACCTGTAGAAAAAACTTGGTGCTGATTCTGTCATTAAAATCCTGAGTTTTCAGGACGAGTACGGTAATGCACCTGGTGGGTGGCATTGCTATACATTTACCCTCCAATCCTGACTCAGTACACTGAGTACTACAGTACTTGGGGAATCTTTAGTGCCACAGTCTCTCTCCCTTGCTACAGAGTCAGCCTGGAACATTTGCCCTGTTGAAAACAAAAACACATCTGCTGTACACATTACTAGCGGCCACACCATGACAGTCACCCCTTAATAAAGAAATACTCTAGTGTTTTCAGGAAGGGCCAGTGGGGACCTACAGACATCTATAACCATCAAAAATGATGAACTAAGGTAATGATTTGGCTTATGTTAAATACTACAATATTATTTAATGTAACCAAACTGTACCTCTTTATTTGGACATGTTTAATCTTCTGGGTGTGTCAATAGGAAGACCTTACCTAATAATCTTGTACTTATTCATTTAGCTGCTATTTGAGTAGCTACTAAACATTATCCTAGGGCCAGTAAGCAAAGTGAAACAGCTATTTCTGTACTCAAAGATCTTATTGTCTATCCAGAAATCTAGAGGTAGGGAAAGTAAGTGAAACAACTGTTAGAAGAGTGCTACTGTATTAGTAAGTTCCAAATGGTGCCTCCATCCCTGTGGAAAAATATACCCTGAGGAGTCATGTGTAACTTCTAAAGCACTAGTTCTACATTGTTGTCCCTGGAGTGTCTACTGTTGGCTCAGTGGTTCTGTTTCCCACCATGCCCTTTAATTTCAGTGTCATATAGGATCATCTTCTTTTCCAAATCAGCATGCATAAGCCAAAAAAAAATCAAAAACCAATTATAACTCTAACAATTAGAGCAAGCTTTGTTTCTTCCCCCCACCTCCCAACCCCCTTGCCTAGGAACTTACATTGCTGGCATTCTCAGAGTTCTTAGCAAATTGTTAAATGACACAGTTTGCATGGCATCCTTGCACAGGGATTCTCTAAAGACTCTATCATCTTAGCACTTGTGTTTTCATGACTTTATACACAAAGTTTTAACTCCACTTTTATCACAGCAGACCTTTAGACTTCATTTATCCAGTGCTAAATTTTAGCTACTCTACTGATAGTATTATAATAAACTGGTGAGGTATTTGATCATCTACATAATTCTATTCATATGACAGTGACTGGAACTTTCATGTTTAGAGAAGTCATGGGTTAGTATGGAATCTATTAGAAGATAACACTTTCTTTCTCTTCATGTGATGCTAGGAAAATATAGGTCTCTATATTTTTGTCTGCCCCCAAATACAGCTTAACATCAAAGATAATTTGTAAAAGAACAGAAATTAGTTCTAATTAGTTTAAATACCTATATTGAACCTTCCTAAGACTACATTGCACTTGGTTCTACATTGAGTGTGCCTAGAATTCTATTTTATAGTCAAGTCCATGAATTAGGTTGGTGGAGACTTGCAAATAAAAGAGACCTGGAAGCCACAAACCACAAACAGACCCAGTGTAAGTCATTCAGCATTTATTAAATATACAACACACTTTTCTTTTATAGAGAGAAAACATAATCTGAAGCAGCTCATTTAAAAAAAATATTTTAATTTGATAGGACAGAGTAAAATTATAAGATAAATTTAGATAGAGAAGGGGAAAAGGAGGGAGGGAGAGAGGGAAAGAGGGAGGGAGGGAGAGAAGGAGAGAGAGAGAGAGAGAGAGAGAGAGAGAGACTTGCAACACTGCTTCACTACTTATAAAGCCTCTGCAGGTAAGGACCTTCAAGGGCTTGAGCCTGGGCTTGTGCCTGGCAATGTGCTTGCTGAATGAAGTACATCACTGCCCGGTGGTTGCCAGATATCCTGTTTTATTTGATTTTCCTTTCTATTTTCATTTGACAGGACAGAGAAAAATTGAAATAGGAAAAGGGAAAGACAGACAGACACCTGCAGGTCTGCTTCACTGCCCATGAAGCATTCTCCTTGTAGGTGTGGAGCAGGGGCTCAAACTCAGGTTCAGATGTGTCACTGCCAGGCCCCTGGAGTATCTCATTTTAATAAATCATGCACTTCTGGCTTCTCTATTACCATTAATCAAGTCTTCAAATTGTTATTACAAACAGAGTAGTTAAAGAATTTTCCCTGAGATTACCAAGGCTCTTTCTTTGGCCACAAAGTATCTTGCCATACCAAAATTTAGAAGAAAACATACGAAACTAGATATAATTCATAGTGGAAGGGTCAGGCCACTTAGGTAAAATCCCTGAGAAAAAGGAACATGGTCAACTAAGTTATAAATTAATAATTCCCTGCCTATGAGTGGTTATCGTTTCAATGTCTCCAGACACTGTGGAGAGGAAATTTGTATTATTGCATAGAAAGAAAGACACCTGATTATGGCACAATGCACCAAGAAGCTGTGCTTTGGCTAAGTGCCAGAGTCATCACGATCTCTTAGTTTGCAGTAAAGTGCAGAGCTAGTGAGGTATGGGCAGCCTTTCTTTAGCAGAAGGTAGGCAAAACAAAAAGCTAGACATAGGTTAAGAAAAATCAGTCATTACATTATGAGCTCATTCAGACCTGCAATAGTTTGCAAAAATGGTTTGCTATCATAACAGTTAGTGGTCCTTCAAAGTAGGAGTGGGAGAAAGCTTGCTGGATTATCACCTAAAATCCCAGCCCAATCAAGTCACCAAGGCAAAGCCCAAGGTAAGTGGATACTGCATCTGTCTTTCAGTCTTGTTACACACTGAGAGTTGATTTTGAAGGAGCGCAACTTCAAGTGAGACTTTCTTTGCTGGTAAGAAATCACATTCTGGGAAGGAGCCAGCTTGCCAGGTATCAGCCAGTCTATGTTTTGTTATTGTCCCTCCACCTAAAATAGCACAATGGAATGATTGTGTTCCCTATTGAGGACTTCCCTTTTTAAAAATAAATAAGCAAAGGTTTTCCTAATCTGACCCATAGTCAATAGTGCAAGAAGGCAGCCTGTCCCCGGGCAGGGGAGAGTGGGAAAGGAAGCAGGAGGGCGAGTCGTGCAAACACACACAGGAACGACGTGCTGTATCATGTGCAGGCCTCTGAGTGTGGGAGGGAGTGGCTGTGGCGGTTCTGAAGATATCATTCCACAGACACAGGTTTGGAAGTCCTTTCCTTAGGTTTTCTTGAGGTAATTACGACAGGCTTTTGCCAAGTCATTTAAAAAGGTGGTAACTCCATTCTGCAAAGCAAAAGAGATAGTCACAACTAGAAGTAATAAACTGTCCCTAAGCCTTTGTAAGAATTATGGTGGTTATCCTTGAAAGTGGTGGGTGTGATGTGGAAATATACCTTGTAATCTTATAAGCTTATAAACCACTATTACTTACAAATTTAAGAAAATGGCAAAAAAAGTGTTAATGTATAACATGCTGACAATTGTTGATAACATTGTTTTGCATAACAAAAAATAAGAGTAAAAGTTATATGATCCTGCAAAAAAAAAGATATATGAGAAAGACATTTCTCTGCTCTCAGAGGAATTACTTATGATTCTCTGAGATGTGGCAATAGGTAAATAAAGATGATTTGGGGAATAATGAAATAAAGCCCTTGACCCAATTTCAACAGAGTATTGCCACAGATAAAGACAAAAGTTAAGATCCAAGCTATAGGTGAATCCAAACTGTAAATCATTGTCTTATATTTTTGTCTTTTGCTCATAAAAATTGAAGACATATCTGAGACACTGCTTTTTGAAAAGAGAAAGAAAACATTTTTCCAGTGGGATGTAGGTAGGATTGGGATGGGTTGTGGGATTCTTCCAAAGAAATGGGAAGTGAAGGGGATGAGACAATATTCTATTTGTCTTACTGAATTCAAAAGTGGTAAGGATTTGGAGGCACGAGAGGGATATATTATCACTTAGTAATGAGCACTGTGTATGATTTTCTCCCAAAACTATCTAATTTATTCCTGTTCTATGAGATAACTAATACCCCTGCTAATTTTAATAATGGAAGAAGAATTAATGGTTCTACTGGGTAATACAGGCAGATAGAAGCAGGCCAGGATACAAAATCTTGTATATTTGATTCCCTGGGGATGTAGTGAGGCCTCCAATCAGTAAATAGGTAGGATTTGGACAAAGCAGTTCCCCAGGCAATCAGTCTCCTATGACCCAAGATACCACTGCAGGTCTTTTTCCATGCATATGCTTGCATGCATGTGTGCTCTCACACACACCAAAACAAACAAACAAACAAACACAAAAAGAAGCCATGGTAAACAGTAGGTATCTACCAGGCATGGATTCATCTACTATTCCCTAAGATAGTTCAATCTGTTTTACTGCACATAAATAGATACATGGTCCAAAGATACAATTGTTCCTAGGAGGAGCGGACAATTGTTAGGATGTTCCAGAGAGTGATCCTGGCAGGGTCTCTAGGCATTAGCAGGGAGGGGCTGGAATTCCAGCTAAGAATTCTTTGTCTTTTGTCCCAGCCTCCATCCTGGGTGTTGGCAACCCCAACCCTTACTATAGTCACTCAACCAAGCTGTTTTATAAAAGAGTCTCATTAGGCCTGAGACAGCCTGTCTCTTCAGCCTGACAGCCCTGTGGGCTAAGTCAACATTTATCAAAACACTTCCCCTCCTACCTCCAGGGATCTCACCTTAGCAAACCAGTTAATGAGCCAGGACGGAATTTGACCACCTGGGTTATCGAAGTAATGCATGAAAACTAGAGGGAGAAAGAAAGGACAATTTAGAAAGAGGAAAAATGTTAAAAGATTGAACAACAAAATCAGAACCTTCAGAAGACCCAGAAAATAAGACTCTAACATATAATTCAGGTGGTCTTCCCTTAGTAACTTATGTGTATATTTTAAAAAATATAGCTACCAACACATTTTGCTATTTATTAAAGAACAAGCAAGTGCTACTTGAGAGTTTTCCAGAAAAACAAGTGGTTGTATGTTCTTCTCTCAGAATTTCTCAGGGTGGGGGAGAGTAGGGGTGGAAATCAAGGCAGACAGATTCTCAATCTCTGGATTTATAGTGAGTCAAATCAGTGTCCTCACAAATAATCGAATCTATTCTCTCATCCACCCTCACCTGAAGTGAATTTCTAACCCCCCTGATTCACTGAGCTGTCCTGGTTTCATTTGAATAATGTAAGAGTCTGTAAAGATGAGGCTAAGTTGGATTGAAATACCCATCTTACAACAAAAGTCTTGGACCAGATGACTTCACAAACAAATTCTACAAAACCTTTAGGAAACAGCTAATACTATACTTCTAAAGCTCTTCCACAAGATCGAAGAAACAGGAACACTCCCTTCCAACTTCTGTGAAGCCAACATCACCCTGATACCAAAAACAAATAGGGACACAACAAAAAAGGAAAACTACAAATATCTCTGATGATCATAGCTGCCAAAACATTAAACAAGATCCTGGCCAACTGGATACAGCAGTATATCAAAGAGACTGTTCATCACAACCAAATGGGATTTACCCCAGGAATGCAAGGCTGGTTCAACATACGTAAATCAATCAATGTCATTCACCACATCACTAAAAGCAAAACCAAACCCCACATGATTATCTCAATAGATGCAGAGAAAGCCTTTGACAAAATCAACTAAAAAAAATGGGAATAGATGGGAAATTCCTCAAGATAGTGGAGTCCATATGTAGCAAACCTACAGCCAGCATCATACTCAATGGACAGAAGCTGAAAGCATTCCCATTCAGATACAGGACTAGACAGGGCTGTCCATTATCACCATTACTCTTCAACATACTATTGGAAGTACTTGCCATAGCAATCAGGCAAGAGAAAGAAATCAAAGAAATACAGATTGGAAGGGAAGAACTCAAGCTCTCACTATTTGCAGATGATATGATAGTATATATAGAACAACCTAAAGAATCCAGCAGGAAACTACTGGAAGTTATTAGGCAATATAGCAAGGTAACAGGCTACAAAATCCATGTACAAAAATCAGTGGCATTTCTTAATGCAAACACTAAATCTGAAGAAGAAGACATCCAGAAATCACTCCCATTTACTGTTGCAGCAAAATCAATAAAATACCTAGGATTAAAGCTGATTAAAGAAGTGAAAGACTTGTATACTAATAACTAAGAGTCACTATTCAAGGAAATAGAAACTGATACCAATAAATGGAAAGACATTCTATGATAATGGATTGGAAGAATATCAACAAATTAAATATTCTCCCCAGAGCCATATACAAATGTAACACAATATCCATCAAAGTTCCACCAAGCTTCTTTAAGAGAATAGAACATAAACTGCAATCATTTATCTGGAACCAGAAAACACCTAGAATTGCCAAAACCATCTTGAGGAAAAGAAACAGAAATGGAGGCATCATATTCCCAGACCTCAAACTATATTATAAGACCATTATCATCAAAACAGCCTGGTACTGGAACAAAAATAGGCACACAGTCCAGTGGAACAGAATTGAAAGCCCAGAACTAACCCCCCACACCTATGGACATCTAATCTTTGATAAGGGGGTCCAAAGTATTAAATGGAGAAAGGAAACTCTCTTCAATAAATGGTGCTGGGAAAACTGGGTTGAAACATGCATAAGAATGAAACTGAACCACTTTATCTCACCAGAAACAAAAATCAACTCCAAATGGATCAAGGACATGGATGTTAGACCAGAAACTAACAAATACTTAGAGGAAAACATTGGTGGAACCCTTCCCACCTACACCTCAAGGACACCTTTGATAAAACAAACCCAATTGCAAGCAAGAGTAAAGCAGAAACAAACCAATGGGACTACATCAAATTGAAAAGCTTCTGCACAGCCAAAGAAATTATCACACAAACTAAGAGACCTCTCAGAGAATGGGAGAATATCTTCACATTCATACATCAGGCAAGAGACTAATAACCAAGATATACAAAGAGCTCATCAAACTTAGCAACAAAAGAGCAAATGACCCCATCCAGAAATGGGCAGAGAATATGAACAGAACATTCAGTACAGAAGAAATCCAAAAGGCTAACAAATACATAAAAAATTGCTCCAGGTCGCTGAGTATCAGAGAAATGCAAATAAAGACAACATTGAGATGCTACCTCACCCCTGTGAGAATGGCATATATCAAAAAGGACAGCAGCAATGAATGCTGGAGAGGCTGTGGGGACAGAGGAATCCTTCTGCACTGCTGGTGGGAATGTAAATTGGTCCAATATCTGTGGAGAGCAGTCTGGAGAATTCTCACAAGGCTAGACATGGACCTTCCATATGACCCAGTAATTCCTCTCCTAGGGATATACCCCAAGGACTCCATAACACCCAACCAAAGAGATATGTGTACATCTATGTTCATAGCAGCACATTTTATAATAGCTAAAACCTTGAAGGAACCCAGGTGCCCAACAACAGATGAGTGGCTGAGGAAGCTGTGGTATATATACACAATGGAATACTATGCAGCTATTAAGAACAATGAACCCACCTTCTCTGAGCCATCTTGGACAGAGCTAGAAGGAATTATGTTAAGTGAGCTAAGTCAGAAAGATAAAGATGAGTATGGGATGATCCCACTCATCAATAGAAGCTGAGAAAGGAGAACAGAAAAGGAAACTAAAAGCAGGATTTGACTAAGTCTGGAGTAGGGCACCAAAGTAAAATCCCTGGGGTGAGGGTGGATATTCAGCTTTTGTGGCAGCAGAGGGGTATGTGGGTGGGATGGGACACAGTCTTTTGGTGGTGGGAACAGTGTTTATGTACATTCCTATTATTTTGTAGTCATATCAATCACTAATTAATATGAGAAGGGGAAAATTGATTCTATGTCTCAAACTTTTTAAAGCAAAGACTGAGTCTTTTTAATACATAGGCTGAGTCTATGATATGTTGACTCTGTCAAAAGCCTAGACCAGGGAGAACAGAAGCAACCAGTGGCACAGCTATATACAAATAATGTCAAAGGACAAATTATTGTGTGTTGGGTATGATACAGCAAATCCTAACAAAGGGATTTTTCAAAGTTAACCCAATTACCAAATAATGTGATTATAACAAATAACTATCTATTGTCTTCTTAAATGCTAAGAAAGCAGGAACCTCACATTTCCACTATAGAGCCTATATTTCCCCCAGTCCTAGAACATCTAGGGTGGGGCTCACTTTCCTGCATGCTTCTCTCAATTCATGCCAAACAATACTACATCTGCCGATCGCAACCTAGTCAATGCAACGAGTACCACCTCAGCATGTTTCACTTCAGACTGTGTCCATAGACTTCAGGTGTGGAATGACAACCCTTCAGCTTCATTACTTGGGTGAGACCTTTACTTTCATAGTATTCTCTAATTCCATTCCAGGAGGTTCACTTCCTAACAAAGTCCCAAAACCTAGATATAGACCAGGTCCCAGGAGATAGAGCATATGTTCACATGTATCCATAAACTAGGGCAAAATATATACCTGAAAGCAAAAATACACAAGTCTGCCATGAGTCAGTATCAAGTTCATAATGAAATAGTGTCCATTTAGACTTAGATACCCTCCTCACATACTTCCTATTACAGTTCTCTCACTCACTTCAAAGCTAATCTTAACAAAGCAAGGACTGCAAAAGCTGAATAAGGGCAAGAGACTGACATACTTTAAACAATGACTCTTTAGTCATTATAAGGCCACCCCATCAGCTGGGGCCCTATTTGGGGAGTCCTGAGATTCCCAAACAGACATGATGGGCCTAGACAGCAAATAAGTCCCTCACTCTATTGTTACCGGTTATCTCTATCAGGAACAACAATACAGACCCCTTTGTGGGCCCACATAGGACCCTGCCCTCAACTTGAATCAACAATAGTGGAAAATGTTCCTTCCTCCAAAGAGAGGCTGGACAACATACTCTAGGCTACACCCGAGGAAGATGGTTCAATATTGGGGCAGCGTGGAATGTTTCTACTCATGACCACAGAATGTGAGCTCAGATCTACAGGGATGCAGAGGTCATATAGGCTCCTAAACTGAATATGGCCCCAGATCACATCAAATTGATGGGGTTTATAGTCAACAATATTTATATACCTTTCTTAATTTGGGACCAACTGTCTTCCCTGATACAGATTTCTGTTCCTTTTGACAGCCATGACATCATCTCCCCAGACAATAACTTGGATCCATCTGCATATCTGATTTCAGGCTCAGAAAAAAACAAATGAACAAACAAAACCCCACAAACTAGTATAGTCATAGACCCTTTGGAATATAACTAAAATATGCCTACTAGCTATTTACAAAATGGAGGACCCCCCCATCTATTCATCTACACTATTCCAGCCTTCAGGTCCATGATTTCTCAACAATTTGTTTGGCTTTGTATGCTAACTCTCTTTTCAGACACCAGGTTCCAGATTCTAGTATGATGCCGACCAGACTTCCCTGGACAGACAACCCCACCAATGTGTCCTGGAGCTCCACGTCCCAGAGCCCCACCTTACTAGGGGAAGAGAGAGGCAGGCTGGGAGTATGGATCGACCAGTCAACACCCATGTTCAGTGGGGAAGCAATTATAGATGCCAGACCTCCCACCTTCTGCATCCCACAATGACCTTGAGTCTATATTCCCAGAGTGATAAAGAATAGGAAAGCTATCAGGGGAGGGGATGGGATACGGAGATCTGGTTGTGGGAATTGTGTGGAGTTGTACCCCTCTATTCCTATGGTTTTGTCAAAGTCTCCTTTTTATAAATAAAAAAGAAAAAATTAAGAAAAGAAATACCCACCTTGCTCTCCAGCTAAGTTTCTGGGAGATGAAATAAGACCCTTCCTAGGTATTCACTGGTTTATGTTGTGCCTCATACCCATTCTTTGATCTCTGGGATAAGCTTCAGATATTGGACATGCTTCACAGTCAACAAAGCCTTCAAGGGAATAGCCTTGACTTACCTCTGCTCCCCTTCTTGCCATCACTCACAAGTGCCAAGCTCTGCTTATACTGCTTCACCCTGACCACACCTGATTTCTCTGGAAACTGTGGCACCTCAACACTCTTTGCCAGGACCACATAAACCTTCTGTCCTTCCCAGTCCAGCTCTCGACAATCCCGGATGTAGACATACTGCATGGCTAGTCAAGGACATCACCAGCAACGTTGCATGCCCCCAGAAGTAAAGATGCTCCCATCAGGAGCACAGGAGGTGGTTCAATAAAGTTTTCTTTGCATCTGCTCCCTTACTCACCTTCCTAGTGTCCTCACCTCACACTGCCAGGTATTGTCAATATGAATTATGCCTAAATTATGAGTCTCTGATGCTTTTAGTCATGCGAAAGAAACCATTATTCCCCCAGACCCCATCATTCTTTCTCTCTCTCTCTTCTCCCACCACTCCTCTTTCACTCTCTCTCACAAAAGATTTATTAAGGCACACCATACATACATTTGCTTGTATATTACTCCAGGCTGAATTTTATAGACAGAAGGACAGAAATAGAGAAAGAACTTGGGTCACACTTGTGGTAAAGGAATTCCACAATCCAAGTGAGTTATCTTGCCAACCAGGAATTCCAGTTAGTGCCCTAATAGGTTGAGCTGTCACTCCTGCTTCTTTCTCCTTGGAGGCTCTACTGCATATTGCATAGTTGGTCATTAATCAGCTGGGTGACACATGCTAGTTAATCACCCAAGGATATTTTCCCTACCTAGGAGGGAAGCGACACTACATACTAGACAGGTTTAGAAGGACTATGAAAGAAAGCCTGAAGCAGAATAAGTATTTAAGAAGCATGAAACTCCTTTCATTTTGTTCTGCCCTCACCCCAATTTCTAAATACTAACATCTGGGCAGAGGTCTTGTTTGTTACATGGAAGCCACAAGCCATGAATGAGAAGACAAATGCGTACTTGATTAAATAGGACTAGGGTAGTTCAAAGTTAGAGCACACGGTTTTCATGCTTGAGGGACCAGAGGCCCCAGATTCCAACTCTGGCACCATGGTAAGGCAGAGCCAAGTGGTTGTTCTAGTGAGCTGTCTTATCTCGCAGAGCAACTGAAGTGAAGGAATCTCTTCATTCCATTCAACTACTTCATTTGATAAGTTTGAAACTGAGAAGAAATATATACTCCTTGTGAAGAGCTGGTAGTCAAGAAAGGATTGCTTTTAAGCCAAAGGAGGGGTTGACTAAAACTTAGTGGCAGGGGGGTGGTGGTAAAAGGTGTAAAAGTGGGATTCTTGAGTTCCACTTCTCCCTATCTCAACATTCTCTATCATAGTCACTTTTGGGGTCCACATTTATCCCTCTAAAGATTTTGAGTATATAGTAAATGTCTTTTATAAAGATTCTTCATAGACCACCCCAATTCAGTGACCCAGCAATTCCAAAATCTAGAAGATATCTCAGAAAAGTAAGAGCTCTCCTCCAGTGGCCAACATGTTCACAGACTCTCCGTATGGGGCTAGTTTAGAAAAAGCACTCTGACATCTCATAAAGTCACATAAGAAGCAACAGATTTTATCAGATTCTTCTGCAAGACTCAAATACCTATATGGACAGTCCAGTCCAGTCCTGCTGGAAGTCCAGTTCTATTGCATTAGTGATATCTGGGAAAGGATACATCTCTATTGGACATGGGAAATGGGTAATTGACTTCCCAGTAGACCACATTCTTTCCATCACATTCTTCTTCATAGAGTTCTAAGGAGGACAAAAACAGTTAGTGAATCTGAAATGCTTTTGCTTCAATTAACAAGAAGTCTAGTGACCTCTAGGGAAATTACTAACTCCTAAGGCACAGGATTCAAGGAAAAGTTAGGTGGGTTTTGTAAGTATCAAAAGCTAGATGCCCAGAGGTGAGTATAGTAGTTATAAGAAAACAATAAAAATGAAAGAAGTCATCAAATCTTCTCCATCATATAGCACAAACAAAACTTTCACATAAAATGCAATGAGGTGAAATCAGGCAGGAGAAAATACATTTTTTCAGAGGTTTTTTTAAAATCAAGGTGGCCACCAGATGGCACTACAGTACCAATAGTTGTGTTGCCTAACTCTTAAGATTTCTTCCTTGAGACAATATTTGTTCTAAGGAAGGGCAGGAAGAAGGGAGGGAGGGTGGGTGGGAGGGAGTGAGAGCTTGGTGAGTCACTTCACCAGCTACTAAGTTTCTTGACACATTGATATTTCACAGCTACCTTTAGATTTCAGTTACCTAGTACTACACACTCAGGTGGGAATGAAGGTTTCAGAGAGGGGGGTAAGCTTTCTAAACCCTAGAACACGTCATAACTGTAGCATACTCTGTTTCTTCCTTCTTTCCCATGTTTAATTTCTTTTTTTTTTTTTATCATTATTGGACAAAGACAGAAAAAAAGGGAAGAGGGAGAGATAGGGAGAGTGACACAGAGAGAACTGCAGCCCTGCTTCAACACTCATGAAGCTTTCCTCCTGCAGGTGGGGATCAGGGGCTTAAACCCAGGTCCTTGTGCACTGTAATGTCAATGCTTAACCAGGTGCACCACGACCTGCCCCTCTCTCCCATGTTTCTTTATACCAGACCATAGCTACAGCGACCAAATTTCCTTCATCATGTTATAATATACAAATAATAGCCAAACTCTTAGAGAGGTGGGGGGTGGGTGGTGAGGAAGATAGCAAAGAAATTCAATGACAAGCACACCCTCTAATGTTGAGCTGTGCAGAAAGTTTCTGCATGGTCATTTAAGGGATTTGACAAGGCTCAAACAACCAATAGAGTTCTGAGGAGATATTATGGGACCAATGTACTATTTAGTTAGGCTTTGAAAGAAATTCTATTAAAAGCAGATCGTGAGTAACTAAACTGGCCAGTCTACTGGTGCCTGCCACAGGAGGCTGGAGACAGTCTTTGAGAAGGAAGGAAGGAAGGAAGGAAGGAAGGAAGGAAGGAAGGAAGGAAGGAAGGAAGGAATTGAGGAATGGAGGGAAGAAAAGAGGGAGGAAGGAGTGAGTACTTCCGTTCAACACTGAATCTCTAGTTCTCAAACCAGAATCTCAATGTTTTTGAGAATCCCACCCACCCCCAGACCCTCCATCCTTCCCTCTTCTTTACTGCATGTTAGGAGAAGATGAGCTCAGCATGAATTTCAGGATGGAGCAAATGAGCAGAGCAGGGCCATGGTGACTAGTTCTGGGATAGCTCTGGCATGGTGTATCTGGACACTTTAGAAGTTTAGACTGAAAAGTGGTTCAGTAAAGACTCTCAAGGAACTCAAAGAACATACAACAGTAGAGTTAGCTTTAGAACATCTGTTCTGTTTTATAAAAGCCAAACTGTGGTTGCCACTGGGCTAGCCACCCACCACAGGTTGGAGTCAAGCACAACTCACCAGAAACCCTGTAAGTACCCCCACGCCCCAAAGTCAGATGCCTTAGCCATAACTGTGACTGGAAAAGGGATGTTTAGGCTGCCTGCTTCCTCACATTATTCTCTCCCAAATAAAAGCCACATGTATAGCTAGCAGGCAACATCTGTATCTCATGACAGAACCAAGGCCCTCCTCACTAAGGAAGGTGTCACCATCCTCCTAGATGGGAAGGATATTCAGAATTACCAATATGGCCCCAACTTATGAAAGATATCCATGAGAAGTGTCCAGGTACCACTGACTTTAATGCTATGAACCTCTGCATTCTTTTTCCTTTTCCTATTTTGGCATTGGTTTACTCCATCTTGTGCCTACAAATTCTGGTACAGTAGGGGTTCTTCAGAGTTTATGTAACCCTTTGATAGCTCTGCAGTTTGATTTCACTAGGGCTGAGGTCGCTGAGGTCACATGCAGCTTAAGAGGTTCAAGGATCCACTACTTAATGCCACTTATAGTTCTCTATCATTTACAGCACGATGACTACAATTTGATAGTCATGCCAGTCCCAAGGGAGCTGGGTATTCCTTCCATTCTAACTTCAGATAACAAACCAACAACACTAAATCACTAACAGTTCATCTTTGTTTTGTGTTAGCGTATTATTCCAGTCTATGTGTTTTGACTCTATTCATGATATTTCCCCAGCCTGGAATGCTTTTGAGTTATTTATCTCACCTTCTGACACCCTACATAAATGTGTTCTTACTGGGGCTAGGTAGTGGTGCACCCGGTGAAGCACTCACATTACAATGCACAAGGACCCAGGTTCAAGCCCCCAGTCCCCACCTACAGGGAAGAAGATTCTTGAGTGGTGAAGCAGGTCGGCAAGTATCTTTTTCCTTCTCTACCCCACCTTCCCTCTGAATTTCTGTTTCAGTGAATAAATAAAAATAAAGTTAAAAAAATGCATATTTGTCATTGCTAAAACTTTGACCCAATTTCCCAAATAAAGCTTCCACACTACTTTCAAGGAGTCTTCCATGATCCCCTAGGTGCGTGGGGTAAGAATCAACTTATAGTGAGAACAAAATAGACCTCACATAAACAGAAGAGTAGATTTAAGAGTAAATATAGAAGGAGCTAACCCTAGAAATAGCAGAGACAGTCTCTCAGACAAATATTAAAGATGTTTTTGGCACGTTTAAAAATAAAATGTAATGTATGAGAAATTAAACAACACTCTATAGAACTAATAGCAGCAGACTCTACTTTCTGATCGATTTTGTAAAAATCATAGATATCATTTACCTTTAACATATGAGTCCCACTGTTTTCTGTAGTTTAAGTCCATGTAGACATCTGCTAGTACATCAGGAGGGCAATCTTCCAGAACACCAAAGACTTTATACTCATAAAGTCCAGACTGCTGTAAAAAAAAAAAAAAAAAAAAAAAAAAGAACAGAGAGAAAGAACCTATGAATCTTCCCACTGAAACAAAGCTGACTCCCACAGCCTATGAAAAAACAACTGGGGTTGTGATGGATGCACTGCCACCCACTGAGTAGTTTTGGTGACACAGGAAGAAAAAGCAAATGAAATTTGCCTCTAGGGTTCTCGCTGGGGCGTGGTGCCTGCAATATGTTTCCACTGCTCCTGGAGGCCATTTTTATCATTTTGTTGCCCTTGTTGTTGTTATTGTTATTGTTGTTATTGTTGGATAGGACAGAGAGAAATCGGGAGAGGAGAGGAAGACAGAGAGGGGGAGGTCTCACATTTGGCTGTAGGCCTCAGTGGTAGTGACAGTAATGTTGCCCAGTAATTTAAGTAGGATGAAGGAAGGGCTGTATGTAGACCAGCAAAATAGCTCACTTCAGTAGTGTACCACTGCCAGTAGGATAGCAACCGAGGTTCAAGTCCTGCCCCCATTACATTAAAGGAAGCTCTGGTACTGTGGTTTATTTCCCTCTCTCTCTGCTTCACTGTCTTTCTCTGAAACTGCCATCCTGGAACAGTGAAGTCTCAGAGATAACCCTCACTCCTATCAAGATAAATAAATAAGTAAATGAATAAATGAATAAATAAATAAATAAATTGTAAAAGCTGAGCTGAAAAATAAATGTAAAATGGTGATTAAAAGATAGGTAAGCCTAGATTCTAGTAACTCAAGGGTTAAGTAAGCAATTACAAGATAGACCCTGAGCCTGGGGAGAAAGAGATAACCACAGGACCAGATGGTGAGAAAAAACACCACCCCAGAGCCTGGAGTCAAGAAGAGAGATAATCACAAGGTCCTGAAAAAACCTCCCATACTTCCCCCATATGCAGGTAACAACAATTGTAAAACTATCATGTAGTTACTTTGTAGACCTGAGCTTTGTCACTTAGACTATTCATTCTGATCCCTATATAAGGATTTTAACAGGATTTGGGGGTGGGGGGTGGGCATCGCATGTTGGGAGAGCTGCTGCCATCAGGCACTCAGTCTTTTCAGCCTTAGCCTGGCTAGAACAATAAAGGCTCTTTGTTTTTTTACATCACTCTGGTCTCTTGGTTTCTTCCTTGGATTCCAGAACCTAACAAAATGAGTTATGGGAGAAAAATGCTGGAAGTGAGGAGAGAGTTTGTATATAATCAGATGGTCAGGAAAGGCCTCTGTGAGGATCCAACATTTATTAGAACATATTTCCCTAAATTTTAGGAGAAGCTAGTTATGGGAAAATGAGAAAAGCCTATTTCTGGTATTGGAAAGTTCCCAGCTTGCTAGATTAGCATGTTCTAAGAACAGAAAACCAGAGGGTCCACAGATCTGTGTATAGAGTGAATGGAGTGGTGGGAACTGAGGTCAGAGAGGGAGTGGCAGCTGGACTCCAAAGAGCTCTCTTAAACAGGATAAATGGTACAGAATTTATTGCAACTGCTATAGAAAAATCAATGAATAAACTTAAACAAGTAAGACATTTAAACTGGGCACTACTTTTAAGAGACAGTGTGCTTTTTTGGTAGAAACTAATTGTATGAGGGAAATGAAACAAGTTAAAAGGTCAGAATAATAGTCCAAATAAAAGATGATAGTGGAAGATAAATATGAAATCAAACTCAATAGATCTATCATCTAAAACTAGCCAGTTCTAAAATTATGACTATTCTAAAGATTTTCAACCAGCAAATGACAATCTAGTAGATGAGAATCCCTTATTAAGGACATGCAGGGGGTGTCTCAATGGGTGGGCAAAACTTGGCAGAAAGAAAGGAAATACCATATAGAAAGGAAATCATGAGGGTTATATATACCCATATACTTACATTGATCTGTTTTAGTCCTTTTGGAAGAAATCCAATTAGCTCCCTATTCAGGAATATTGGGGCTCTATTTTTTAAACACACCAAGCAAAAGGGATCATTATTTGTTAAGATAATTACCCTACCCTTAGCCTTCCAAGAAGTAGCTTTGGCTATCCAGATACACTAAGATAAACCAGTTCCTCAAACTGGTTCCCTTTTCTTCCTGATTCTAGTTAAAAGCCTTAGTGGCCTCAGCCCTATTCATGTCACAGGAAAAAAAAAAAGTGATTTTTTGCAAGTAGGAAACTGTAGTCAAGGGGGGTCAGGTGGTGGCGCAGTGGGTTAAGCGCATGTGGCGCAAAGTGCAAGGACCGGCGTAAGGTTCCAGGTTCGTGCCCCCGGCTCCCCACCTGCAGGGGAGTCGCTTCACAGGCGGTGAAGCAGGTCTGCAGGTGTTTTTCTCTCCCCCTCTCTGTCTTCCCCTCCTCTCTCCCTTTCTCTCTGTCTTATCCAACAACGAACAACAGCAACAATGGCAATAATAATAACCACAAGGACGCTACAACAACAAGGGCAACAAAAGGGGGAAAAAATGGCCTCCAGGAGCGGTGGATTCATAGTGCAGGCACCGAGCCCAGCAATAACCCTGGAGCAAAATTAATTAATTAATTAAAAAATGAAATCATAGTCACTATAAAAAAATTAGAAAAATCCAAAAGGAATAGAGAATGTCATATGCCCTCATGATCCATAAATACCTGCTGGTAGTATGTAGTAAATATTTTTTTCCAGTAAATAGTCTCTTTTATATGTTATAAAATGGAAATAGTATGATAAAAATTTACATGCTTACAATATTATACTGAAGCTATGGAAATATCACACCTCATCTAGTTATTCTCATTGTGTTATTACACCATCCAAATATTTTGATAAGTCTGAGGAGTTTTGAAATAATATATCACTTCATGTATTTCTGTGGGTCTAATGTGTGTTTGAGCATGGATTGCTGACCCCCAGGAAGCTCATCTATCAGACTCCCCCTGGCAGGCCAGCCTTGTGGTCGAGCAAGATGTGGCCAGAGTATGCCAGGGAATTCCAACCTTCCTATCAGCCAAACCGCATTGCCCCTCCTCCCTCTGGTGGGCTTCATCTTCCTTAAATTTCTATTTCCCTGTTCTTGCATCACCATCCATACCTTCTCACTGCCTTTCTCTCTTTTCCCTTAGAAGGAGATATTGGTCTCACTGCCCAGCTAGGCTACTTCCCCTGCACAGCTACCCCTTTATAAACTTGTTACTATGTTAATAAAAGGTCCCATCCCCTGCCACATAACCCTAAGGAGGTTTGTGTATCATTCTCTGCCATGGTACGCTGGAAGACCCCTTAGCTAACTCATTCCTGCCTCTGCTAGCCTGAGGTTCTCTGCTCTCCACCTGTCTCCTGGTGGCCAACAGGCCAGACAGAGAAGTGGGAGCCGGTATGGCTCGTTCCCCCCAAGAAACCCTGATGTATTTCAATTTGGTCCATACTTTAAACTCGTCAAAAAAAGAAATCCCTTCAAGGAATTTCAGAGAAAGGGTACTAATAGTTTAAAGGTCTATTTTCTTTTTTTCTTTTTTTTTTTTGCATCCAGGGTTATTGCTGCGGCTCAGTGCCAGCACTATGAATCTACTGCTGCTGGAGGCTATTTTTCCCATTTTGTTTCCCTTGTTGTGGTTGTTGTTGTTGTAGTTGTGTTGTTGGATAGGACAGAGAAATTGAGAGAGGAGGGGAAGACAGAGAAGAGGGGAGAAAGATAGACACCTGCAGACCTGCTTCACCTCTCGTGAAGCAACCTCCCCTGCAGGTGGGGAACCGGGGGCTCAAACCTGGATCCTTACTCCGGTCCTTGCTCCAGTTCTTGCACTTTGCACCATGTGTGCTTAGCCCGCTGAGCTACCGCCCAGCCCCCAGGTCTATTTTTATATACCCTATAAAATTTATGTATTGACTTATACTCTCATGAGGAATAAAGAAACTTCTCACCAGGATTGGGTAGTTGGTTGGCTTATACAAATACTTTGATAAAATAAAGCCCGAATCTAAGTTAGATTTGAGCAATATTTTATTATCTATATGTAGAATCTATTCAACATTAGAAATATAAGCTCTGCAATATTTCTTTCAGATGTGCTCCAAAATTAACATGTTGTTTACTTTTTTGGTTTTTTAATTAATTTTATTTATTTTGGATAATGACACAGAAACCAATTGAGAGAGACAGGGGACATAAAAAAGTGACAGAGGTAGAGAAACACCTGAAACATTGCTTCACTACTCATGAAGCATCCCCCCTCCCCTGCAGGTGGGGTCTGGGGGCTTCAGCACTGGTCCTTGAACATTGTAAAATGTGCACTCTAAATGGTGTGCCACCACCCAGCCCCTGAACCTAACATTTTAATAAATGATTTCAATCATTGTTCTAAACTACAAAGGTAAAGAAGACCCATTACAAGTGATCTTAGAGTTAGAAGGGACTCTGGGTCCTCTATGTAAAAGGTATCAGCAATTTAGATTCATCTGCTGATGATTTTCATGGCAAAACCTGGATGAGAACATATTCCTTCTGGTCCGTAACCTTGTGTTCCTATCTAGACTAATCAGGATCTACTTCCCACTGAGATTCTTCCCTGAATCTCTTAAATCTTGTGTGTTTCTCCAAGAGGTCACCAAACATTTAGATTAAATATTTTTTACATGTTATTTTGGGGATTTCTGACAAAAACCAGAGGAAAGGCAGAGATGGTAAAAGAATGAATATTATTATTTTCAATGGGCTAAGTGTTGTGGTATCTTTCCTATTATTGTGATTTTATTTATTTATTGGATAGAGATAGCCAGAAATCAAGAGGGAAGGGGGTGATAGAGAGGAAAAGAGACACAGAGAGACACCTGCAGCCCTGCTTCACCTCTCGTGAAGCTTCCCCCTGCAGATGGAGTCCAGGGGCTTGAACGTGGGTCTTTGTGCACTGTAACGTGAGCACATAACCAGGTGTGCCACCACCTGGCCCCCATCTTTCCTATTATTCTAAAGAGTCACTTTAAATACCCCGTGTGCAGGAAATACAGCATGATGGTTATAGCATAAGCTCAGAGTCACAGTCTGAGCTGGAACTGGGCCCATTTAGCCACTAGCTGTAAACTGGGCCTAATAAGAATTTATACCTCAAAGTTATTATGAGTATTTAGTCAGCTAATGCATCTAAAGTTCCCACTTTGGTCCAAACTATACAAGTACTTAAATATAATTTTCATTGACAAGTATGATGATCTTCCCCCACCCCAAAAAAAATAGAGTAAAGAAGCCAGAACGACTCTGGGGCAGGGGGGGTTGGGGGCTTGGGGGGAGTAGTGAGAGTGTTCATGTCCTGGAACATGATGGCAGAGCAGGTCCTAGGTGTGGGGAGGGGGTGTTAAGTGTTATGTGGAAAACTGAAAAATTTTCATATGTATCAACTACTGTATTTTACTGTCAAATGTAAACCATTAATCCCCCTCCAATAAAGGAAAAACTAAAAGGGAAAAAAAAGTCAGAACCACAACATACTGCACATTTAAGGGACACTGTGACATCTGTATATTAACTGCTCTAATCTAGGCATTGTGTTTGGTAATTAGCAGTCTTGTGAAATAAGCATATTCACATTATCAATAAAGATGTTTTAGGGCCAGGTGGTGATGCACCTGGTTGAGTGCACATGTTACAGCATGTGAGGACCCAGGATCAAGGCGTTGGTCCCCACCTGCAGAGAAAAAGCTTTGTGAGTGGTGAAGCAGTACTGCAGGTGTCTCTCTACCTCTCCCACCCTCTATCTCCCCTTTTCCTCTCGATTCCTGACTGTCTCTATCCAATAAAGATAATATTTAAAAAATAAAAGAAAAATGTTTTAACAACAACAATGAAAGATGTTCTGGGAAATGGGATCAGTTATGTCTATGGTCATGAGTAGAAACTAAACTTTTGTTGACAATCATAGTGTAATATGTATAGGAGTTGAACAGCAATGTTGTACACCTGAAACCAATGCTACTTCAATATATTTTTTAAGTGAAAAGAAGGATGTTGTGGTCCAGGAGGTGGTGCAGTGGATAAAGCGTTTGAATCTCCAGTGTGAGGTCCTGAGTTCAGTCCCTGGAAGCACATAGCAGAGAGTGATTCTGGCTCTTTCTCTCTCCTATCTTTCTCATTAACAAATAAATAAAATTTTTTAAAAAGTAAAAAAAGAAGGTTGAAGCATGGTTCAACATATTGTTACTGATACCATTAATTAATTTTGAAAATGCTGTTATGCTGGATAACTTGTCTAAGCATGAAACTGCTATACTTCTCAGCAAATGCGATTCAAAATACATTGGACAGGGAGTTGGATGGTAGTGCAGCGGGTTAAATACATGTGGCACAAAGTGCAAGAACTGGCATAAGGATCCCTGTTCAAGACCCCAGCTTCTCACCTGTAGGAGAATTGCTTCACAAATGGTGAAGCAGGTCTGCAGGTGTCTTTCTCTCCTCCTCTCTGTCTTCCCCTCCTCTCTCCATTCATCTCTGTCTTATCCGACAACAACAACAATAATAACTACAACAATAAAACAACAAGGGCAACAAAAGGGAATAAATAAATATTTAACAAATTTTAAAAATACATTGGACAAAAACCCTGAAATTTATTTTCAACTGCCATTACAGGGTTAAAATATCTCAAGGAACATTACTGCTAATTGTGTATTTATTTGTACTAAGCAGAAAAAATTCTCTTAAGAGCTAATATGTTTACACATAACTTATGTCTGTCATAAAGTTTGTATCTGATATTTGCAGTTTTCACAGAGTAGCCAGACCTTCACTGCACTTAACCACCTACCCCCCACCTGACTTCATTCATGCTCTTCCATTTATGGTGTTTATCTCTGCATTTACAGCACTAACTATAAGACAAAATTGATTAATTGCATTTTGCAAACATACCCTTAAGTGTGCGCTGAATTTTCTGTGTCTCTCACAGAAGAGCTCATTTCAAGAACTCCCCAGTTTTCTATGGTAGCTGTCCAATATATATCCACATGCATGTGTGGCAAGCAACAGACTCAGATTCTAAGAAAAGTAAGCTTTTCTCCACCAAAAAGAATCAGTTCTAATGAGGGGTCAGAACTGCAGCAGCCCTCAAAAGTGTCCTACAATGCTATAGAGAGAAAGATAGTGGACTAAATCTGATTTAATATATCAGATCTTTCTAAAGAATGTGGTAGATTTAATTCCTAAGAAAAAAATGGCTAGATAAAATAATGACAGCTAATCCCTGAGTATAACTGAATACTGGGCACCGGGCTCAGGGTTTCATGTGAAATATATCACCTAGTTCACACAAGTTTAATATGAAATATAATATAAGGCCATTTTTCAGACAAAGAAACTGAGATGTAAGAAAGTTCTGAAAACTACACAGAAAATGCAAATCTATAGAGGCAAAAAGCATATTAGTGGATATGCATATTATCTGGATTTAGTAGTGGGACTAGGAAGTAATTGCAAATTGCCAAGAGGTTTCTCTTGGGGACAAGTAACACTAATATGCTACTTGTGGGGCAGTCAGCATCACTCTATAAATTTACTAATTACTGAGCTGTATGTACACTTAAACTGAGAAAATTTCATGGCATATAAACTATACCTCCATATAATTTCATTCGGTGACCTTGGGTGAATAAGTATTTTAAGTTTAGCAGAATTATACAGAAAAATAATAAGTAAAAGACTGAATTTTAAAAATTTATAGGTGCCACAGTAGGGTATATGTTCTGTGGTACATGAAGTCCTGGGTTCGAGCCCCAGCACTTTGTGGGAATCCAAGTAATCTCCATAATGGTGGAGTCAACTAACTGCTGTTGGGTATTTCTCCTCTGTCTGTTTATCTCTCTCTTTCTCTTTGTTTCTCTTTCTCTGAAAATTACTGGGGAATAGAAAACTAGGCTAGAGTGCCTGCTCAGCATTGCTGCAGAGGGCAAGGCCCTGGATTCTTTTTCTGTTGCTGTATTTAAAAAAGAGAGTGAGGTCATGAAGTTCACCCAAGGCCACCCAATTAATAGTGGCAGAAGCTCAACCTGTAGCTAATGACCTGACAGCAGAGTTCATGCTCTATGATACCACCTCCAGATTGTCACTGACCTCTTTGAACATATCATCAGTAGATAATAAGTTGTTAGAGTGTATATAACTATAAATAGGGTGACCATAGGACATATCCCAACCTGTATACTTTGGAAAGTGATATGAAAAAAAATTGTTTCAGAAGCTCCAAATATAGTTACTTTATTTTGAATAAGTATGTGGGCTGACTATATAAGCTCAGATTACATTGAAAAGTAAACCTGCCAATCTTAGATACACCATACAAGCTACACACCAAAAATCTTAAATATATTAACACTCAAAAAAAAAAAGGAGAAATTCTTGATGGGAACTCAAGGAGAAGGTGGCCTGTTTTACTTAGATTATTAGTTCCAGAAGATACTATAAGAATAATATTTACAGAATATATCTCATCAGAAACAACCCAAGCAGAAAGAGCAGAAAGAGGCACTTAATGTATTAAATGATAAACGACACTGCCTTCAAACTGTTTATCCAAAAAGAAGAAAAAGAACTTTTCAGTGTAAAAGCTGAGGGCAGTCATTTGTTGCAGGTCAAGTCTGGAAAAAATACAGAAAGGTTTTTAGGTAAGAAAACATGAAAGAGGTAAAAAATTAGATCTGCATTGCATAAAACATGTTTTTTTTTTTTTTCTTAAAATGGCTTGAACATGTGAGAACAGCCAGTTTGGTAACTGGTTACAAGACACTGTAAACTCTCTTCATACTGACGAGGAGGACTATAAACTCCAAGTGACCCTGGTGAAGCAATTTCACCACCCACCCCCCACTCAATGAAGCAACTAATGTGCTTTGTACCTAAGTCATTTTGGACTGACTTTATCATAATTGTGATATTCACCCACTAAAATATCCTTACCCAAGTCATGGCAAATACTATAAAGGTTTCTTTTGCATGGGCATCATATATACACTCTACTGAAAAATTAAACAGTCTTAGCAGCTTCACTGTATTGCCTGTCTCCGTTTCTCAGTACTGTTTGTCCACATGCCAGGAAGATTAGGGCAATTGACAAAAAAGAAAAAAAATGGAGAGAGAGGATAGAAAGAAGTGACTTATTCCAGCAGAATGGAATTCTTCAGATGGTTATTACAAAATAGGATGAATTAAATGGATATAGATGCGTTGGAAACAAAAAACTTCAAGGATTGCCATTGGCTGGCCAATGGAAACCCCTGATGAATCCCCCAACATTGAAGGCCCTCCAGAGAAGTTCACTTGATTCACTTCAGTTGAAAAAACTTTAAATCACCACAGGGAAAAAGACTGCAAGGAGAAACCTGACCTAGAATCACTTACGGCAACAGTCACGTTGATTAATCAAATGGATATTGGCAGAGGGGCCATGGTCAATAAAAAGCCTGGATCACAAAGCTTGGTAGACCTTCCAGGCTATGAGAGGGAACTGTGTCCTGACTCCCAGACCTCACTCTATGTGTCTCTATTCTAACTTGCTTTAATTATAATAAAACTGCAATAATCAGTACAGCACTTTCTAAGTCTTTCTAATTATTGAGCCCCAAGGAGGTTGTAGAAATCCTGAAAACTTGTAGAGACTTAAAGGTGAAGGCAGTCCTTCGGATTTTTATCCTTGACCTTCTGGAATCTAGAAGTAAATACAAAACTATGCTGTGGATAAATAACTCTGGTTGCCAAAACTGAACCACAGTACTAACCACAGTGTTAGAATACCTATGCATTCCTCTGTTGTCCAAGACAAGATGACAAGGAGGAGGAGGAAGAGGAGAAGAAGAAAAAGAAAAAAATATATGTATATATGCAAATGTTTATTCACTTCAGTCATCAAAAAGCATTCATAATGACCCTGGGTCCATACTCCCAGAGAGTTAAAGAATAGAAAAGTTATCAGGGGAGGGGATGAGCTACGGAGTTCTGGTGGTAGGAATTCTACCACTCCTAGCCTATGTTCCTGTCAGTGTTTCCATTTTATAAATAAATTTTTAAAAAAGCATTCAAATATTTTCATGAGGATAAGGTTGGCTTGATACAGAATTAACAAAAAGACATTGATCCGAAGCAGAATAATAATAATATTTAAAAAATGAAGGGAATATGGAGAGAAATTGCCCTAGCCACCCTGATCCTCTCCCCACTTCAATATGAACTAGAGTGAAGAGTGCTTTTCCCACAAGATTTGAGATGATGACAATTCAAGAATACATGAGACATTACAACTAGAAAGAAGTAGCAGACAGATGTGGGAGAGAGCAAAATGCTACTGCTGAATGTTGAATGTTGATGTTCTGAGCAACCCATGAAGTACAAAGCATCTAAGTACATAAAGAGGGAAGGGCTGACTACCTATATCTAAGACTGTGGGAGAACTACAGTGGTTATCTATGGTGGTAGAGATGGGGACACAGACCTTTGGTGATAGGAGTGGTGAGAAAGAAAAAAAAGAGAAAGAGAGAGACTATATGGTAAACCATTAGTCCCTCAATAAAAAATAAGTTAAAGCCTCCAGATGAATTAGCATTATTTTCCTGCAATCTGCCTTCACTTCTTTTATCAGGTTATTTGCCCCAGCATTCTCTATGGTTCTTTCCAGCTTGGACTTCCTATGAATCTATGATGGCAGAAACAGAAGGAGTTGAGTTTCTCAAACACCAAGATGTCACCGGTTTTCATGTTCATTAATGAGTCTTCACTCTCTGTCCTGGCAAGAGTCATGGATTCAGTAACTAAGCTGTATTTGCTCAAAAATAGATAAAATAATAAGCAAAGTGCTTGCCCTTAAGGAGCAGATGATCTAATAGGGAGTATATTTCCTTGAAAATGAACAGAATCTATGACTGATTAACTTGGCAGTTTCTCTGAGGCACAGGAGAGCTATGTCAGGCAGCAAATTCTTGGGGGAAATGGTACAAAAGCAAAATAGACAGGTGTATGGGGAAGGTGGAGTGGTGATCTGGGTTGGGTAAGGACAGGAGATTTGGAGATATAGATATGAAAGATAAAGATACATTGGAAAGAAAAAGTCAAAAATGTGCACTGGAGCCAAACAAATTCTATGTACCCACTCAGCATTGGTTGTCTTCTTTCTGAGAGAACGCAGAAGCATGTCTAAGGTACATATCTACAGTCAGATAGTTGAGTCCTGGCACCAGGTTGAGTCTTAATAAATTAACTTTTATCTTTTTATATATCTAGTTCCGTGATCATCGTGTCTTCCATTAAGTTGACAATGAAAACTGAGTCATACCAGCATAGCACTTAAATAATGACACTATTATTATTGTTACTATTACTATCATCATCTTTATGATCATTATTTATGAATCAACAGTGTCACTAGAAGGACAGTAATAAGATTTCAAAGTTTCTCTTTGAGGTGTTCAACTAGATCATGATGTGTAGGATGAAGGAGACCATGGAAGTAGAAATGCTAAGAAACCAATCAAAATGTCACTGCAATTTTAGGTGAGAGGTGCCACTCAAAGGGGCAAATATAAAAGACGAGGGAAGGGAGAGTGCAAAACAACAGATACGTCTGATGGGTAGAAATAACAAAAAATAGCACATGCCTGGCATGGATGGTAACAAAAATGAAATAATCAGAAAGAAGATAAATCATGTTGCCTGAAAAGCTCTCCAAATTAAATATCCCTGCTGTCTTGGAGTTTATATCCATATAGCAGACATTTGAATATCTACACAGCAGGTATTCAGTTTGTTGAGTGAATAATTGCTAATGTTATAAAATCATGGATGCAACAGAAAGACACATCTTCCTCTGAAAGCATTTGAAAGCAATTAATAAACATATGAAAAGATTCTTAAGTTTCTTTACAGTCCCTAAAGTTCTAAGTACCAAGTTGATCATTACAGCCAGGAGACTAATATCCCTGAAAATGTTAGAGACCTAGAGTATTAACTCCACATTGTGAGTTAAATCAGTTTTGTCAAATAAAACTTCACAGTGTTTCTTATTATGCTTTATGATATATCTCTATACATTAAAAAAGCAACAAGGAGGTGAGAAGCTAGCCCTTTGGTACTATCTTCAGTGAGGTATATGTCTGAGCAGCATGCTGGTCAATCTCTTTTAAAAAAAAAATAGCAAAATTTTTCCTATAAGGAACTATCTTCTAGTTCTTGCTTTGTTATGAACTGTAAAAGGGCCAAATTAACATGTTCCACAATCACAGTTAATGCCACTGAGGACAGAGTTAGAAGTACTTCCAGTTTTACCATTGTAATTCTCTGGCTCTCTTCCAGGAAACCTTGCTTTAAATTACCTTGCTTAAAGGTAACTTTTAACCAACTTGACACAGCTATTACCATTTAAAAGATCTTAGGGCAGGTCTGGCAGTGCAATCCTTTCACCTGGATGCAAAGGCTTCCAAGAACTTGCTTAACCAATTTAATTCCTCCTACCCTTGTAAAAGTTAATTTTCCTCTCTGAAACTTCAGTCTGAAGTTCTTAAGCATATCTTATGGGGCAGGAACAGCAAGCCCATGACAACAGAATGTGAGCTCAGATCTGCAGGGATGCAGAGGTCACATAGGCTCCTAAACTGAATATAGGCCCCAGATTTCATCATATTGATGGGGTTTACAGTCAACAACATTTATACACCTTTCTCATATTTAGGAGCTACTCTCTAACCTGACCCAGCTTTCTGGTCCTTTTTCAGCCATGAAATCATCTCCCCAGACAATAACCTGGGTCCACCTGCATATCAGACTTCAGGCTCAGAAAAAAAAAAAAAAAAAAAAAACACTAGTATAGTCATGGACCCTTTGGAATATAACTAAAATACGCTTACTAATTATCTATAAAATGGAGGCCCCTCAACTCTTCCTCTGCACTATTCCAGCCTTTAGGTTCATGATTAGTCAACAACTTGTTTGGCTTTATATGTTAACTCCTCTTTCAGCCACCATGTTCCAGGTGCTACCATGATGCCAACCGGACTTCCTTGTGCAGACGACCCCACCAATGTGTCCTGGAGCCCCACTTCCCCAGTGCTCAGCCCTACTAGGGAAAGTGAGAGACAAGGAGGCTGGGAGTATGGATCGACCTGTCAACGCCCATGTTCAGCAAGGAAGCAATTACAGAAGCCAGACCTTCCACCTTCTGCACCCCATAATGGCCCTTGGTCCATACTCCCAGAGGGATAAAGAATAGGGAAGCTATCAGAGGATGGGATGGGATACAGATTTCTGGTGGTGGGAATTGTGTGGAGTTGTACCCCTCTAACCCTGTGTTTTTTGTCAGTTATAAATAAAAATTATATATATATATATATATATATATATATATGATGCAAGTCACTGAAATGACTAGAAGTGGTCATTGGTCCCTTCTATTCAATATTCAATACATTTTTCTCTCTCTCTCTCTCTCTCTCTCTCACACACACACACACACACACACACACACACACACACACGTCTCTGAAAAATGCAGCTTCTGCCTATATTCAAATCATCTGGTAGGTACCCACCCAGCACCCCCTACCCAATCTAGCTAGCTAAGCAGTTCTCAGTGGAGACACACACACACACACACACACACACATACACACACATACACACACACACACACACACACACACACACACACACACACACACACACACACACACACACACACGGCATGACATATCCCTTTCTGGAGAGTGTTAAGGATCTAGGAGTCAGCAGATAGAGGGTTTAGCACTATCTATAATTTTTCCAAAGCCACTCCCTCCTTAGAGCCTTTGATCCAAAGCTGCAGAAGGCCTCCCAACTGGCAAAGGAGTTAATGTAGCTCAGAGATAAGTGGAGGCACCGGCCCCACCCCTGCCTTCGCTCCTCCCAGCTAAGTCCTGCCGGCGTTCAGACTTCCGTGGCTGCAGCCCCGAGCTCTAGATGGCAAGGGAGGCTTCTGCGTGCTGCAACCCGGGGGTCTTCCAGCCGCTGACTGCTACCTGGTTCCGCAGCCGAAAGACTTTGATGCCCAAAGTGTCCACCAGCAGCTCCCAGTCGGCCCCGCCTAGCTCATGCTTCTGGAATTCTGCGCAGACCGCCCGGAACTGCTCCTCCAAGAAACCGCCGGCAGCAGAATGAGCCATCATTCCTCAGCAGAGGCTCCTTTGACTGCTGGGGAGGTGGTGGAGAGGCTTGGTGTGAGTTCAGGGGCGGGGCGAGAAGGTGATCCAGTGTGATTGGCAGGGACTAGAGGAGCGATAGTAAGGAGGCGGGATTTAGGACAAAGCAGGGACCAGGGCAAGGGTCTAGAAAAGTGGGAGATTGAGCAAGAGGAGGAAGATGGACAAAGTGAAATTAGAGAAGAATTGGACTTGATCTGGGGAGATGTGAAGGCATGGAGGTTGGGAAGGTTTCTAGATGGAAGGGAAAGGAAATCAGAGACTGGAGTGTTACCTCAGAAACATCTTATTGATAGTCTGTAGTTCTCCACCCCATCCAAACCTGATTGGGTGTCTTTCCTGTGCCATGTCTGATCATGGTTGAGAAAGACTTGAGTGGTTTGATGGAGGTGAAGTGTGTAAACAGAAATGCACTTAAAAAAAATCTCAAGGGACCCGGTGGTGGCGCATCTGGTCGAGTGCACATGTTACAGTGCACAAAGATCCTGGTTCGAGCCCCTGGTCCCCACCTGCAAGGGGAAAGCTTTGCAAGTGGTGAAGCAGGGCAGCAGGTGTTTCTCTGACTTTCTCCCTTCCATCACCCCCATCGTTCTCAATTCCCGGCTGTCCCTATCCAATAAATGAAAAAAGTAAATATATACATATATATTTACTTTTTTTCATATATATATATAATCAGTAATACTGAAGGGTCCACTAAGACTTAGCAAAAAGCCAAAGGGGCTCGTGGAACAAAACGGTTAAGAAGTCTACAGTATTTTGCCACTGTGGAACATAGAAAATAATCTGAAAGTTATCATAGAATCCTCCCAGGGTTACTGGGGTTTTTTTGTTTGTTTGTTTTGTTTTTGTAAGTATATGTTTACTTATTTATTGTTGAATAGAGTCTGAAAAATTGAGGGGGAATAGAGAGGGAAAGAGGCAGAGAGATACCTGCAGCCCTACTTCAGCACTCTTGAAGCTTTCTCCCAGCAGGTGGGGATCACAGGCTTGTACCTTAGTCATTGCACACTGTAACGTGTGCCTCCTCTTAGCCCCTTCCACCCAGGATTTCTGTAACTTGTATAATTTGGATCTTTGTGTAACTTAAATATTCCTTTGTCCCTTCAAATTCCCATTGGGTATAACTGTATTTCCTACCAGCATACCATACTTGGCACGGAATACAGTAGTTCAAGTATCAAAACAATGCAACACCACATGGGTGCCAACAGTCTGGAAACCTCTGTTTCATAATTTGTGAAGTGGGGAAAGATTTTTGCAACCAGTTAGAACTGAGGAGGTGAAATAAAGATACGACAGGTTTGTACACCAAAGTAAATGTTCAATAAGAACATTCTATGGGGAGTAGGTGGTAGTGCATCAGGTTGAGTGCACGTGGCACAAAGCACAAGGACCAATATTGGGATCTGGGTTACAGTCCCTGGCTCCCACCTGCCAGGGAGTCACTTCACAAGTTCTGAAGCAGGTCTGCAAGTGTCTTATCTTTCTCTCCCCCTCTCTGTCTTCCCCTCCTCTTTCCATTTCTTCTTTTTTTAAATTTCTTTATTGGGGAATTAATGTTTTAATTTGACAGTAAATACAATAGTTTGTACATGCATAACATTTCCCAGTTTTCATATAGCAATACAACCCCCACTAAGTCCTCTGTCACCCTTTTGGACCTGCATTCTCCCCCCCCACCTTTTACTTTGGTGCAATATGACATCCTCTTTCCATTTCTCTCTGTCCTATCCAACAACGACTACAACAATAAAATACTAAGGGCAACAAAAGGGATAAATACATAAATATAAAAAAATAAATTAAAAAAAGAAAATTCTCTGGCCTTTTCACTGGATCATATCTGGTGGGAAGTGCAACAGGACACTACTTTATAAAGAGATAGCCATGCAGATCCTTCAGAATAGAAAGAGGGCATGAGACCTATAATTACTCTTCCATGAAGGTGGAGTATTTTGATTGTTAAATTATGCTGTCTGGGATATTTTTAAATTTCTCCATTGAAATGCTTTAACTGTGCTATCTGGAAGGCCACAGAGGTGAGGTCACAAGGAAAAAACACAGATAAGACTTCTTCTCTGAGAGTTGTCAGGTGTCATGAAGAAGTTGAGACTAGTGCTGGGCGAATATCCTGTTGCTAAGCAGGTTTTGGCCCCCTTCATAATTAAGAAAGAAACACTATGCAGAGTTGATGATCAAGGAACATGGCTGGGGCTAGAGCAGTATTTGTTTGTATAACTCCGTACAACAAACAAACATGTGTTAGCTGGACCCATGCAAAAGAAGAAAAGAAACACACATTTCCCTCCCAAGATGCCACCCACAGTCAATGATGAATTTCCAAGACCCAAACTAACTTCTTTGGAATTCATTTAAGATACTCTTTCTGCTCAAAGCTTGGGATGTGTGAATTGGGCAAAATTCTGCTTCCTAGAGTTGGTGAATGAAGATATTCCCAATGGCAGGGGGCTTGGCCAAGTATGTAAAACATCCAGACTGGACATAAAAACTGTGTTATTCAGAAGCAGTTCCTTTTTACTAAGACTAGGATGATCCCAGTGCATTGCAATTATCAAGATCTTTTTATGCGCTGAAAAATTGAAATATATAAAGGACATTAAAACATACAAAAGAGGGGGTTGGGCGGTAGCGCAGCGGGTTAAGCGCACCGCAAGTGGCGCGAAGCGCAAGGACCTGCGTAAGGATCCCGGTTCTAGCCGACAGCTCCCCACCTGTAGGGGAGACACTTCACAGGTGGTGAAGCATGTCTGCAGGTGTCTTTCTTTCTCTCCCCCTCTGTCTTCCCCTCCTCTCTCCATTTCTCTCTATCCTACCCAACAAAGAGGACATCAATAACAACAGCAATAACAACAATAATAATAACTACAACAATAAAAAAACAAGGTCAACAAAAAGGAGAAAATAAATTAATTAATTAAAAAATTTAAAAAATATATTATTATAAAAAACATAGAAAAGAAATTATATAAGAAAAAAGGTAGGAAGCTTCTTCATAAAAACTGTAAGATGGTAATTACTGATGTCAGGTCTTTAAAAGGCTTATCAGGTTGGATACTGACTTACATGGCTGAGGTTCAAGTTATGGTAGAACACCATGGACTCAGAATATTGAGAAAGTAACAGATATATTTTACATTAAACAGAGGCTAAAAGTCAAAACATAAGAGAACAGCTAGGAAGATGTAACATGGGGTGCACAGCAATGAAAAGACAAAAATAAAACCCAAATGATGAGGTGACTCCAAATTATAAAAGATAACCAAGTACTAAGTATATTTGTAGGGTTTCCAGTCTGTCAGGGATAATCCTAGTCCACACAGTTTAGCATTTGCTTTGAAGTTTTCATATCTAGTCAACTACTATTGACATTGGCATTAAAATAATTTAGGATGGATTTGAATAACTTTAAATGTCTGATTTTGGAAGCTCCCACTAATTTATAAATGTAAAGAATGCATAGACAAATACAGTTCTCAATTTTTTTAAAGATAACCAGTAATGACTACCAGTTTTCTCAGTTTTTGTTTGTTGTTGTTGTTCCTTCCTCCAAAGAAGGTCCTTATGAAATGAGTTAGAGACAAGTAGCTTATATTAGACATGAAAGAACTCCACACAATTCCTACCACCGGATCTCCAAATCTCATCCCCTCCCCTGATAGCTTTCCCATTCTCTATCCCTTTGGGAGTATGGACCCAGGGTCATTGTGGGTTGCAGAAGGTAGAAGGTCTGGCTTCTGTAATTGCTTCCCCGCTGAACATGGGCGTTGACTGGTCTCTGGGGAAGTGGGGCTCCAGGACATATTAGTGGGGTCCTCATTCCAGGGAAGTCTGGTCGGCATCATGCTGGCATCCGGAACCTGGTGGCTGAAAAGAGAGTTAACGTGCAAAGCCAGACAAATTGTTGAACAATCATGGACTTCAGGCTGGAATAGTGCAGATGAAGTGTTGGGGGGTACTCACTGCAGACTCTTGTGTACTTCTGCTTTCATGTATGTATATATTTTGCCCTGGTTTATGCACACATGTGAACTTATGCTCTATCTCAGGGGACCTGGTCTATATCTAGGTTTGGGGAGTGGACCACCTGGAATTAATTATGAATATTTTATCTTTTGAGTCACCACTGTACTCTGAGAAAAACTATTTTAAAGGATGAATTTAGTTACTTTTCCTTCTCAGGAATTTAACTTTAGGAATAAGATATGATGTTACCGGCAAAGGCAACATAGTCTATCTTTGGCAGTTAATGTTAAAACTTCCCATAGATAAGAATAAATACTTGATAGTATTTGGGTAAAAAGTATAACAGAGTATTATAACTGCTTATAGGAGGAGAAAAACTAAATTATACCTCTTTTAGACTGAACAACTAGCTTCTAAAAACTTCAGTAATTCAATATTATATTTTCAAATGATAGTGAATAGTATGGGGGCCAAGTAGTGGCACATCTGGTTGAACACACATGTTACAATGTACAAGGATCTGGGTTCAAGTTTCTGGTCCCCATCTGCAGAGGGAAAGCTTTACAAACGGTCCCCACCTACAGGTGTCTCTCTGTCTCTCTTCTTCTCTATATATTCCCTTACTCTGTTGATTTCTGATTGTCTCTATCAAATAAAGATACTATAAATGAAAATAATGAATAGTATTTTATATTTTATTCACTAAAATATAGCCACCAGAATTTTAGGAAATTTTCCATTTTACTTACTGTTGTCTTTCTAATGTGTAGACTAGGATGAATGCCTAGTTAATATCAAGTAACTGTCTTAATCCAGGTCTCATAAGAGAAATGAATCTTACATCCACTTCAGTGTTTCAACAAGGACCCAGCTGTTCTGCATGTCTTCACCAGTGACTTCCTCTTCCTTTCAATCCATCTATCATGGAGTAAAGGAACATTTTCTGAATCTGAGCATCCATTTGGTTTTCCTCTGATTCTAAAGAAATCAAGAAAACAAACACAGGATGACAGTAGGTATATGTCACAAAATTTCCAGGGAATCCAATTTTTATGGAGAAGTGATTATCTCCTTTGTTTCTCAAAACTTCCTGGGAATACTTGTGAATGTATAAGTGGAAAAAAAGTTAGAAGAGGAAAGAAAGGTCATATTTCATATCCAGCCTCTGCCCTAATGACAAAGAGCAGAATCAAAGGATGTATACTTGTGGTCCAGGAGGTGGCACAGTGGATAGGGCATGGGACTCTGAAGCATGAGGTCCTGAGTTCAGTCCCTGGCAGCACATGTACCAGAGTGATGTCCGGTTCTTTTTCTCTCTCCTTCTATCTTTTTCATTAATAAATAAATAAAATATTTTTTAAAAAGGATGTATACCTTCCCACTGGGACTTGAATTCTGCTATTTGACTTAACTTTTTGCACCCTCTTTCTCAAAACACTTTTTATCAAACTCATGATCATAGTCAACATCCTTATTGAAATGTTCTAATATCCAAAGGATGCCACTGTCCCCTTTCCCACAAAAGGACATCATGTCTGTGGTTCCCTTTGTGCTGGATCTTTATAGGTTGTCCAGTTGCCTTTGTCCAAGAAGAGGGGGCATTGTGAAAATAGCAACTCTGCCAAATGTAATCAAACATCCTAAAATGTTTTCCAACATTTAAAAATTGAGCAGATCCCAAGCACACTTGGCATTACTTTTTCTTTTCCCTTAATTGCTGAGTCCAAACAGAAAATGCAATCCATCTGCTTCAGAGTCATTTTCCCAAAACTCATCCAATTTTTCCTTGGTGAGAGCTATTTAACATCTTTGTCTTCATGTGCCTAACACCTTCCTTCTCATGTTTTATTTCTTGGAAGTAGGAAGCAGAAATAGCCAAGAGTAACAGTACTCAGTTTCAAATGCAAGGCATAATGTGTAAAATCAGGTGCTGGGATGGAGAATGAAGGGTCTCGTGATCAGAATTACAGCTTTGGCACAAATGAGGGGGAAATTAAGGGAATCTCTAGAAAAAATCGTGTCCTCAGAAGGCCAGAGAACACAAAGTTAGGCAAGGATAGACTTCTCCTCATGCCTTACCCAGAAGCATCTGAGAGCCAACACTTCACTATAGATTCATGGTGAGAAAGTTGAAAGCAGAGATTTCATTAACTCCTGCTGTTGCTGGTTGTTCATACTGTAAACCTGGGTTTGGAACACAAGAAGTTTTATAAGTGCCAGCTAAACCCTCTTAGCAAAACCTTGAAATTCAAAGTAAAACAAAAATTGGTATCATAGACCTCAAGTAATATAAGTAGGTAATCCTTACTTATTATTTATTATCAAGGCTTGACATTGATCAGTATTGTTATATTTTTGTAACAACCTCACTGAGATATCATTCACAAACCATACAATTTGTGCATTATTTTTTTAATTCACACAAATTTATAAAAATAGGTTTCTGGTGTACAGCATTAGACTCTGACATCTGTATGTACTATGCTATAATGTCTACCAAAAAAATCTAGTTTTCATTTACTATCCTGTAGTTAATCCCCACTACCCAATGACATTTACGTGTTTAAACTGTACACATCAGTGACTTCTATCTTGTTGTTACAGAGTCATACAGCCATAACCACAATCAATGTAAGAACATTTTATTGCTTTCTGTCGTGCTAGCTTTGTGGACCATAGAGCGAAACGACCAGGGACTCATGGCGGAGCTGGGAAGCAGTATCTCTTTATTGATGAGCAGAGATGTGGTTCAACAATCTAATCTCCTCTAATCACAACATAATTCTGTCCTGCATGTCTCCTGAGGCAGAAGAGTAAGGGAAAAAAGGAAGTACATAGGCTAGGGGGCAGGGAGAAGGAAAAAGCAGGAACCAATTAAACCAATTAAACCAATGTCCTGGAGGCAGGGGGGGTGCTGAGTTAACAGTGGTTATGTAAATAGAACACAGTGCCAAGCAGGGGGGACCAAACCAATGAAACAGAAGGGGTCTTAGCAGCAGAATTTAGAAGCATACCAACAGTTTTCAAAGAAACCCCATATTTCATATCCTTCCCCCAACCCTTAGCAACTGGTTACCTACTTTTTTCTCAACTAATTTCCCTGTTTTGTAGAAATGGAATTACCTTATGATCCAGCAATACCTCTCTTAGGCATTTATCCAATGGACACTCAAACACCAATTAGGAGACATCTGCACACCTGTGTTCATAGCTGCATTATTCATAGTAGCCATAGAGTAGAAGCAGCCTAAATGATCGTCAACAGATGACTGGCTAAAAAAGCTATGAGATATATCTAATCTAATACATATGATATATATGATATATATAATATATATCTAATCTAATATATATAATACATATCATATATATTAGATTATATATTAGATTATATATCATATATATTGGATTAGATATAATATGTATATTCCATGGAATACTACTCTGCAGTATAAAAGAAAGATGACATTGTGTCCTTTGGGACAAAATGGGTAGAACTGGAGGTGATTATGCTTAGCAAAATAAGAGATGAAAGACAACTACCAGATGATTTCACTCATATGTGAAATTCAGAGCTATGATTCATATGAATTGCTAAAAAGAAAAAAAAAGGTAAGTGAACTGTTTGTAAGAATTGTGAGAACTATGGTGGTTAGCTTTGGGGGGTGGGAGGGTGGTGATACAGAAATTTGATGGTGGGTGTAGTGTGGAACTCTACACTGCACTCTTATAGTCTTTTAACAAACTTTATAACAAATACAAATTTGTAAAAGATTGATCTTTTTTGGACATTTCATATAGATAGGTGATATTTTATCTGGTTCTTTGTGATTGGCCTCTTTAATTTAATGTGTTTTCAATGTTCATTTGCATGGTATCATCATCAGTATGTTATTTTTAAAAAATATTTATTCAGGGAGTCGGGCTGTAGCGCAGTGGGTTAAGCGCAGGTGGCGCAAAGCACAAGGACCGGCATAAGGATCCCGGTTCGAACCCCGGCTCCCCACCTGCGGGGGAGTCGCTTCACAGGCGGTGAAGCAGGTCTGCAGGTGTCTATCTTTCTCTCCTCCTCTCTGTCTTCCCCTCCTCTCTCCATTTCTCTCTGTCCTATCCAACAACGACAACAACAATAATAACTACAACAATAAAACAACAAGGGCAACAAAAGGGAATAAATAAATAAAATAAATATTAAAAAATATATATATATTTATTCACTTATTAGCTAGAGACAGAGAGAAATTTAGAGGGGAGGGGGATATAGAGAGGGAAAGAAACAGAGAGAAAGACAGCTGAAGCCCTGCTTCACCCTTTTTGAAGCTCTCCCTTTGCAGGTGGTGACCAGTGGCTTGAACCTGGGTCTTTGTGCACCTAGCCCCTGTTATTCTTTATACTGTTGAGTAAATCATATCATTTTATAAACCTACAGTGCTTATTCATACACCAGTTATCGGAAACTTGAGGAGATTATCATTTCTTATGGAATGTTTTGATACTTTCTGTGAAAAAGTCAACTAATGATAAATGAGATTTATTTCTGACCCAATTTTAATTCATCCGTCAATCTATACATTAGTTCTCATGCCAGTATCACACTGTCTTTTCCCCCTATGATTTACTTATTTATATCTATGCATTTATATGTGTGTTTATTTATGAAACAGAAAAGGAGTATGAGAACCAGAGCATCACTGGGGCACATGAAATCCAAGGTATTAAACTCAACACCTCATGTTGGCGAGTCGAATGCTTTACCTATTTTTCTACCTCCCAGGCTGTATTTTGTTTTGTTTTGTTTTGTTTTGTTTCCAGAGTACTGCTCAACTCTGTCTTATGGTGATGTGGGGGACTGAACTTTAATTTCAGAGCCTCAGGCATAAAAGTCTTTTATATAACTACTATGCTATCTCTCCTACTTTAAACTACCTTAATTAATATATATTTGTAGTAAGTTTAAAAATGAGTAACTGGGAGTCGGGGGATAGCGCAGTAGGTTAAGTGCACGTGGTACAAAATGCAAGGACCCATGTAAGTATCCCGGTACAAGCCCCCGACTCCCCACCTGGAGGGGAGTCGCTTCAAGGCAGTGAAGCATGTCTGCAGGTGTCTCTTTCTCTCCCCTTCTCTGTCTTCCCCTCATCTCTCCATTTCTCTTTGTCCTATCCAACAACGATGACATCAACAACAACAATAATAACCACAACAATAAAAAAACAACAAGGGCAACAAAAGGGAAAATAAATAAATATATATAAAAAAATAAAAATAGGTAACTGTAAGCCTCCTGTTCCTTCAAGATTTATTTCTGATATACAATATCATACACTCTATAACTGAGATAGTTTAACTTTTCCCTTTCTACTCTGAATGTTCTTTTATTTACTTCTCCTTGACCAGAACCTTTTGAATGAAAGTGGTAAGAACAGAGTCGGGAGATAGCATAGTGGTTATATCTACAAGAAGACGTTCTTTCATGCTTGAGACTCTGAACTTCCAGGTTCAATCTCTGCACCATAAACCAGAGCTGAGCAGTACTCTGGTGAAAAAAATAAATACATAAAAATAAAAAGCAAAAGCAGACACCTTGCTCTGGGTCTTGGACAAGGGGTAGGGTGGGAGGGAAGTCCTCAGTCTACCACCATAAAGAATAATGTTAGTTGTGGATGGTGGTCTGTTCGTGAGTGTTCTTCATCAGGTTGAGGAAGTTCCCTTCTACTCTTAGTGGGTTGTTTTTATCAACGTGTGTTATTGTGCACATACAAAAATGCAGCTGTTCTATTTTATTCATTTTTCCTATCTTCTTTCCTCTTTTTTGATTTCTTTCCAGAGCCTGGTAGGACACCAGAATGACATCAGAAAGAGGAAACCATGTTTGCTGTGCATTCTTTCCCTGAAGTGCCCTATGGACAAGCATCTGCCTCCTCCTCCCTCCTCTGCACCCCTGACCTGGCAGTGCCCTTGTTGTTCTAGCACAGCTGCATTTCTCCCACTTTGATCTGCTTTGTTGGCCTACTGTCTCCTAATTCTGGGGTCCCTGGTTTCCTGTCACCCTTCTTCAGGGCTCAAATCCTTTTTCTACCTCTTTCCAGGTGTCCTGCTCTGTATTGGCAGCTACTTGTGTTTGGAAAGCTAAAGGCTGTTTTCCAGGCTGTAGAGCTTCCTTTCCACTTCAGTACCCCATTTCATTCCACAAATATTTCATGAGATGTTTTAATGCCAGTCATTGTGCTTGGTTAATACATGAGGTTATAAAACCTAATGAAGGGTCTTAGTTTGGGAAACTCCATAAGGCCAATTTGTCTGACATTACATGAATATAAATGGCAGAGCCAGAATCGGATTATAGGTTTATTTGGAGTAGAAGAGGCGAGCATGCATATAGCTGCAATTGACAAGACAGAACTCAGGACATCAGTTACCATATAGGAAAAACTTGGCATGTCTTATTTATGATACAGGTTTTCAATTTATCTGACTTTTGCCAAGCTGTGCTTCTCCATCTTCCTGAAAATGATACCCACATCCCCAACACATATCAGGTCATGCCTTGTCATTTCTATTTCTGTTCCTTTTCATATATGGGTGTCTTTGCCTCTAAAAAAACTCAGCTGCCTGCTTGTAGGGGAGCTACACTAACTTCAAGACCCAATATAAGAATTACTTCTCCTGCCCCAGACTGTGTTACATCATATTCTGTATATACCTATAACTTAGTATTCATCATATTTATGTCTTCCTTTTTCTACTTCATAAGCCACGACCAGTAAATCATGAATACTTTAAAGGCAGGGGCGATGGTTAGCTGTCTCCTATAATCTCAAGCCCCAGAAGAGTTCTTTATCCAATGTTACTTGAATAATTAATTAATATTTTAGGGTGAGATTTTATGAACAAATATATTTTTCCAATAAGGTAATTTATTAGTGGGAGTTGGGCGGTAGTACAGCGGGTTAAACGCATGTAGCTCAAAGCGCAAGGACCCGCGTATGGATCCTGGTTCGAGCCCCAAGCTCCCCACCTGCAAGGGAGTCACTTCACAGGTGGTGAAGCAGGTCTACAGGTGTCTATGTTTTTCTCCCTTCTCTGTTTTCCCCTTCTCTCTCCATTTCTCTCTGTCCTATCTAACAACAATGACATTAATAACCACTACATCAAGCAACAAGGACAACAAAGGGGAAAATAAATAAAAAATAAAAAGATAATTTATTATTATTGTTTATATATATTTTATCTGATAGGACAGAGAGAAATTCAGAGGAGATGAAGAGTGAAAGAATCCTGTAGATCTGCTTCACCACATGTAAAGTGCCCCCCAGTGAGAATTCAGGGCTCAAACCTGTGTCCTTTTATATGGTAGCCTGTCTGCTCAGCCAGATGTGCCACTGCCTGTCCCCCAGCCCCACCCCCGTTATTATTATCATCATTATCATCATCAGTTCGGCTCCATTGTTCTGTACCAACCTTTTCAGAGAGGCAGAAAGAGAGAGAGAAGTGGGGGAGGGAAAGAGAGAAAGGGGAGAGAGTGAGAGAGAGAGAGAGAGACCATTCTACTTAAGATTTCTCCCAGGCAGTGGGGGGCAAACTCAAACTTGGTTCCTTGCACAGGTGAGCTATCATACTGGCCCTTCTAGTAGGAGTTTTAAACTACTTTTCTACCAAGGTAATGCAACTATGGCAATTTGTTACTGCCTTCCATTCTTGAGGGACAGACTGAAGACTATAAAATCTGAATTTAAAATAATTAAACTACACATGTATGGTACAAAATACAGCTCAGTCACCAGGCCATCATGAGGCAGAGCTCAGATAATAATCCAACATAGGGCCTTGCCATAAACACAGGACAATAGCAGCCTAATGGTCAACCAAGGATCCATTATCATTGCCAGAGATCACCTTTATATTAAAAAGTATAAGCTCCCCAATTCTTCCACTATTGAACAAAATGATAAATTTCAGATTCCACGCCATCTTGGTGAAAATAGGATAGCTAATAAGAAGAGGCCATTTCTGGCTTACTGTGGCAACTCTTATAGAAAAGATTTCACATAACCATCTCTGTCTCCTTCAAAAGAAGCCTGTGAAGTCAGTACCAGGATGACAATGTGTAACAGCCCCCAAAAGGCTGTTGGCATTAATCCTTGCCAATTTCCCTCTAAACCTTGGCACATCTTATGCTGAAGGCACACATGTTATTGTCATTTAAGCATGAATGCTGAACCACTGAGGCTTTTCTTCTTTCTTCTTTTTCTTTATTTTCTTTCTTTCTTTCTTTTTTAACTGGGCGTTCTGTTAACTCTGTGGTTTTATGAAATATTACTCCAGGTCATTTATCTACCAGAACATACTGTGATCTGTAAGCTCCATCTTTCTTGCAGCTTTCACATTCTATTAAAATAGTTTTTTTTTTTCTTACCAGGAAATTTACTCAGGCAGGGGAGTTCATTTGAGGTTGAAACTAAAGTGGCCAATTATCTCTCAGGCATTAGTTGCATATGATCTTCACCCCAAGTTTTGGAAATAAAGACAACGTTTAACAAACATTCTGCTCCAAAGTTAATGTTTTGGAAAGAATAACAGTATGATGGGAATAAATGACATGCTCTTTAGTGAACTTTAGTGTCATTGTCTGTTAACACACACTGTGGTGTGCCAGCCTAAGCAATCCGTTTCTGAACTGTTGAGCTTATGGTGTTTGTGTTGCATCACTGACCAAGTTGAGAATGCAGGGAGTTGTGTCTGTGGGAACTGACCTAGGCAAAGCGGTGAGTCTTTATTTGCTTTTTCATTCTGATAATACCCAGACCATAATTATTCTCTATGAAATAGCACTTGGGCCTTTTTCATCAGAGACTATCTGGTTTCTCACTTGGTTATATTGATCCTAAAACTATATCATTTAATATAACAAATCCAAGGGATTATTTTAATCTTACTCCAAGATGGACTAGGTATGATGTCTTTTGCTAGATTCTGGAAGAACAGTAGGATGCTCACAAAAGAACCTTGACTCCATTTCTGTGAGAGGCCCAGAATAGACAAATCCATAGAGACAAAATGCCCAGTAGTGGTTTCCTAGAATTGGGAGGATGGGCTAATTGAAAATTACTGTCTTAAAAATTGGGGTTTATTTTGAGAATAATAAAACTGTTCTAAAATTGTGATAGCAATTATATACCTGAATATACTTATAACTCTGAGTATACTTATAGCTCTTTAATTGGAAAATTTTTTTAAAGAAATATTGTTTTATTTATTAATTGTTTTATTTTTAATTTCAATGAGACAGGTATATAGAGATAAAGATAAGGGAGAGAGAGGGAGGGAGAGAGAGAGAGGGAGAAAGGGAGACAAAGAGAGAGGGAGAAAGAGAGAGAGAGAGTCGCTACAGCACTACTCTGGGTCACAGTGGTACAGAAGAATGAACCTGGGACTCTGGAGCCTCAGGCACAAAAGTCTTTTATTCAGTTTCTTTATTGGGAATTACAATTGCTTTACAGTCGACAGTAAATGTAATAGTTTGTACATGCATAATATTGCTCAGTTTTCCACACAAAAATACAACCCCCACTATGTCCTCTGCCATCCTATTCCAGGAATGAAAGTCTTTTTTTTTTTTGCATAACCATTATACTGTCTCTTCAACCCTTGAACTGTACACTTGAATTTTTTTGTTTACTTCTTTATTCTATTTGATAAGATAGAAATTGAGAGGGATGGGGGAGATAGTGAGATACCTGCAGACCTGCTTCATCACTCATGAAGCTTCCCCAGCACCCACCCCATCCCCTGTCCTCAGTAGGAAGGGAACAGGGTCTTGAACCTAGGTCCTTAAACATTGTAAGAATTGCACTCAATCGAGTATACGGCCATGCAGCCACGGCCACACAGCTCCAAACTGTACACTTTCAATGGGCACATTGTATGCACATAAATGATACCTCAATAAAGTTCCATAAAAGCAAAAAATTAACATGTCTTCACAGAGAGGAGGAAAGCTAATAATAATTCCAGGTTGGAAACACTCAGGACTAAAAACAGGTAGCACAGCATGCTAACTAAGCTCCCAAACAACTTAGCTCTGAGACTTGTAGGGTGTCCTTTCTCTTGTAACTTTCACAGTTCCAAGGCATGGAAAATCTTGGATGGAGGAGAAAGAAGATTATACTTATGGCAGCAGAGAGGTCTTTAATTATTGAATGCAAATGAGGAAGACTGCAGAAAATGTCTTGGGAACAGGAACCCCAGGATCTTTTGGTGGAATCCCCATGCAAGTGAATATTCTCTTACAGTTGGTTACAAGCAATGGGCTTTTTAAAAAGGGGCAAGAGAGTGGGATAAGTGTCCTTTAAGTTGAAGGGCTGCTTCTCCTCTTAATGCAGTCTCCATTCTAAAGATGACTTCACTAAGACAGCACTGTCCACACGGGGCAGGTGGTGGCGCACCTGGTTGAGTGCACATGTTACAATGTGTAAGGATCCAGGTTCGATCCCCTGGTTCCCAGCTGTAGGGGGAAAGCCTCACAAGTGGTGAAGCAAGGTTGCAGATGTCTCTCTGTCCTTCTCCCTCCCTGTCATCCCCTTCCCTCTCAATTTCTACCTGTCTCTATCCAATAAATAAAGATAATTTAAATAAATAAATAAATAAAAGACAGCACTGTCCCTAGCCCACTCAGTCTCCCATGCTCCTAGCACAAAGGGTTCTGGAATCATGGATGACTACCAAACAAATCAATAAGAACTAGCCTTGTAGCAATCAGTAAGCTAAAATGTTGTCCCATGCGCAAACCTATTTTTCAGATTATGCAGACTGTCCTAGAATTATTAAGGTTGATGAAGTAATTCTATTTCATGTTTAAATGACTTCTCTTTTATCGTTTTTTTTGGGGGTGGACTTTTTCTATTTAAAACAATTCATTACTGGGGACCAGAAAATAGCTCAAATGATAAAGTATATGCTCCATCATGTAGCATAACCCAGGGTCCAGGCCCCTCAAACCACAGGGGAGCATCATGCAGGGCAGGTAATAGATGACAGGGCAAAGAACCTAACATTTCCTCTTCTCTTAGTGGTGCCTGTGACTGGTTGAGACTTTTGCCTATTAATACTGTAATATATATATATATATATATATATATATATATGGAGAGAGAGAGATGGAGAAAGACAGAGATAGGGACAGAGTGAGAGGCAACAGAAACACGCTTTCTTTCAATGGAGTGAGCGCTTGAATTGAACCTGGGCCACACACATGATAAAGCAGAGCACTAAATAAGAGAGCTATCTCATTAGCCCATACTGCACTTTTTTGAAACTTGTGGGTCAACTAGGCTGAGTGATGTGGTGTCATGGCTTGCTTCTCTAATCCTCACTTCGCTAGGAGAAAGAGTTCCTTTTCCCAGTGCAGCTTGCTCTCCACCTTGCATAACAGTGCAAACTTTGGCTTTCGAAAGTGGCCAAATTCCTGTTATGGAACTTGAACCCGTGGTCTCCCAGGCTAAGATAATGGTGCTACCAGCTGAGTGACTCAGACTTATTTCCTGAGTGAATGACTAAATAGATCCAAAGGTATGCGAAGCATTTTTTTCTCTTTACCTCACCCAGCCTTGGCACTGGCTGCTGGCACTGCCAGAGGATCCCACCCCTAGGAGCCACTGCTGGGTGTTCACCAAAACTCCAGAGCACAGGCTGCTTTGTCAGCTCATCAGTGTGTTTCTTCACCCTCAGCTTTCCTAGCTTGAAAATGACTAGCAGGAGCACTCAAGGTAGTGAACAGTTTTGACTCTTCTCTTCTGTCTTCCAAGAGCTGGTTTGTTTATTTATTTATTTATTTATTTATTTATTTATTTATTTATTTAATGAGAGCTTCCTATAGAGGACAGAGTAGGAAATTCACCTCCATCAATTTGGGTCTTCTTCCCCCTCTAGACTAAGTGCATGTAAGTTTGTACTCCAGAGAAAATTTAAAAAATACCAGGGTTTATCAATGAAAGATGGGAAATAAATAATATACTCAGGTCAACAGAAGATTACTTATCTTCTGAAAAGAAATATGTGGCAAATGGAAGAACATTCACTCTAGTCCATAATTATAGTCACATTACAATAGATAGCATTCAGTGGTGCACACCAGAAATATATAGTATTATAATGCAACACTTTAATACAAAATTGATAGAAAAAATTACAATGTATGAACAAATACTGGCAAAGTTAATAAAAGCGCAAAGAAGAATGTGTCCAACAAATAACACACAAAACAATGTACTTCTTTTTAGTTTAGTATGCTAATAATTGAATAAAAATTATTAATATGCTCCTCTCTTTTCTTCTTCTCCTCCACCTTCTCCTCCTTTCTCTCCTCCTCCTCTTTCTCCTCCTCCTCTCCCCCCACCCCCCTGCCAAGCATGAAATTGTTCTTAATTACTGGGAGTAACTTCACTCTCAGGATTTGCTACCCTCTCCTCTGGGTCTCTTATTGGAAGGATTGATAACCCCCTAGGCTGTATGGCACCAGATTCTTTTCAGGAAGGGGTAAGTATCAGATAGCTCTTAGCTCAGTATTAGGTTGTGAACCTCAAAGGCTTAGAAAAGTCTTCAAATTTTCTCCCAGTTTACTGCTAAGAAGATGGGATCAGATAGAGTTGCTGACCTGATGAAAACATATCTCAGATGAAAATATATCTCAATAAGCTCATCATCTGCCTTGGAGTCTGCGTGCAACCATCCTAAATCAGCCTTAGAATGTGAAAATAACAGTTGAGCATTATGACTTTGGTTGAGTGGCTTCCACTAGTAGTTCTGACAATGTTTTCAGTGCCTGGGTTGCATTTCTCTTAGTGTTCTCCCTGACAATCCATGACAAAAGGGTGGGAGGGGTGGGGGGGTATCCAGGCCATTACTCCTACTTGATATATTTATGTACATCTATGACAACAAGTTATAGTGACAAAATGAACTCCAATCTTGAGGGTCTTATCTGTTCACTTGGACTAAATCTCCAAGAGCACTGTTTTCTTTCTTTGTGATATGAGAGAAATATTAGTAGCTACCTAATATTACTGTGAGGATAAAATGAGACCGAGCTTACAAAGTTTCCCCACAGTTGCTAGTGGATAGTGAGAGCTCAGTAAGCATTAGTAGTGTTATAATCATTCTCTTTATTACATTAACCTCTATTCTTCACTTTATCCACCTCAGAGTGAGCTAAAAGCAACTTGATGTAATGGTTAGACAAAGGAGCCTGAATCAGAATTTCCATATGAAAACTGAGTAATTTTTGACAGTTACCTTGATCATCTCATCTATTTCCATATCTAAAAAATGCAACCAGTGATCTTCACAGGATTGTTGGGACTGTCCAGTGTGGTAAGAAACAAGAAAATGTTTAATACATACTCTGTAGGTAGTGGCTGAATCTAAGTTTAGGTCACTCACCCAGTTTGTCCCCCACTTTTTTTTCTTCTTATGCTTGCAGGTATCCCACCCTCTCCTGTGCTCCTTCCAATAAGAGAAGCAGGACAGGAAGCCAAAGCATTAGCAAGCTTTGGCAGGCACTGGACATGGAGTGAAATCATAAGACCACCGTGCAGAACTTCGACAGCCGAATGTGCAAATGATGATTTCCAAGCTGGAATTTCACCCAAATATGTTTTTGGAGCCACGGTGACCACATCCCAGCTGGACTGGGGAAGAAAAATTGTCCAGCCAAGGCTTTTAAAATTATTTTTATTTAAAAGTATGAATCATCAGGCAAGTGGCTCATTCCAGTCAGGTGCTGGATTTAGATTCTATATCACAGCTGCTTCTTGGCACCTGAGCATAACAAACATTCCTGGGTCAGTGGAGGTCAATGGAGGTCATAGATGAACATCTTTTGTGGCTTAACCGAGGAGACCCTGAGAATATCACTTAAATGTTCCATAACTCAGTTTCTCAGTATACAAAATGGGATAATAGTAATAATAATAAGGAGGAGGAGAAGGAATACTGCACAGAGCATTTGTAGGATTAAATAAGTGTGTAAAACATTTTTGAAGAAAGCATAGCATATAGTAAGTATTAAGAGGCTGCTGGCTATAATGACAATGTTATTATACGAAAGCCTTTAATACTTTTCAAAAGACTCATATTTTCACCTTGACTTAAGTACACTTTTATTCTTTTTTTGAGGAAAAAACTGCCTATGAAATGTGAAATGGTGTTACAGAGTTATTTGAAATACATAAGAGCTGATTCTTAAGAGTTTGGGTGATTTGAAATTATTACTCTATGTTGGAGAAAATGTGAGAGCTAATTATCATAGGACATGTAAGACTCAAATTGTGACCATAACATAAAAAAGCACTATACGGAAGGTTAATAGTTTTGGCAAATACTATCTAGTATGGGGTGGAGACATAGGTTAACTAGAAAAGCAGAGGATTTGTATGCAGCAGTTCCTGGTTTGACCCTTAGTGCTACATGGGCTTGGGTATTATTTTGACTTCTAATTCTCTCTTTCTCAAGTGACTATCTCTTGTATGATTTAAATAATAAAGTAGATTTTTTAAGGATACTTAAAAAAATAACTTGCCATGATGTCTTTATAGAATTCTGACACCCTGGTTGCAACTTTGCATACAGAAGAAATAACCAAGATTTTTCTATTTCTTTCTTTTTTAAAAAATCTTTATTTATTTATTGGATAGAGACAGCCAGAAATTGAGAGGGAGGGGAGATAGAGAGGGAGAAAGAGACAGAGAGACACTTGCAGCCTGGCTTCACTACTTGTGAAGCTTTTCCCCTGCAGGTGGGTACTGGGGTCTTGAACCTGGGTCCTTGTGCACTCTTACATGTGCATCCAACCAGGTGCACCACCACCCAGCCCCAAGATTTTTCTTAAACTATCTGATTTTTACTTGCTTTGTACATCAATCCTATTTTCCAGTCTCCTAGTCTCTCAACCACTAATTCTCATAGTCTAGTTGATGACAACTGACATACCCTAGCCATGTACCGTCGGGTCAAGCTATGGTTTGATTTTCTAATATTTTGACCCATGAAGCCTCTTTTGAAAATATCCTAGTAGGTTGATTCAAGTTCTTTTTCTAAATACTGTATTCATAGAGAATTCCAATATAAATAAAATATGGTTAAACTATCACTGACCTTGTTATGTTTTAGAACGATAAGTAACAGAACTACTCCACTTCTGTAATCAAAGCAGTAAGGGTAATACCATCTCATTAAAATCAAACTCGATGAAAGAGATTCTGAAAAACACAGAATATTTAGCAAGTTGTGTTCTCACACAACCTGTGATACAGCCTGTATGTTATAACATTTTCTAGACTTCTTTCTCATCTATTAAGTTGAGGTTGTGTGGTCCAGGAGATGGTGCAGTGGATAAAGCATTAGACTTTCAAGCATGAGATCTTGAGTTCGATCCCCAGCAGCACATTTACCAGATGTGTCTGGTTCTTTCTCTCTCCTCCTATCTTTCTTCTCTTTTTAAAGATTTTATTTATTTATTAATGTGAAACATAGAAGGAGAGAGAAAGAACCAACATCATCCTGTTATGTGTGCTGCCGGGGATTGAACTCAGGACCTCATGCTTGAGAGTCCAATGCTTTATCCACTGTGCCACCTCCCAGACCACTCCTCCTATCTTTCTCATTAAAAAATAATTTTTAAAAAAAATCTTAAAGTTGTCATATATTTCTCCTACTCTAAGGTAAATTGTTAAGAGATTACAGATGTAAAATTATACCTAGATAACCTTTTCAAAGAAAGAAAAAATAAGACTTGATTGAACTTAATCTTTATTAATAAGGATCAATGTATTTTGATGGGAGGCAAGAAAAATTAAAATGGCCACTGTTTTCAAGAGCATAGGAGGGAAATTCTAGTTTTTTTGGTTTTTTCTTTTTTCTTTTTTGTTGTTGTTTTTCTCCCTACAAGACTTATTTTCTCTTTTGGAGACAGAAGACAAAAGAATAGAGTATTATTTTGTATTTTCTTTCCTGAAAAATGCCCTTTTAGACTCAAGATTTGTGGAGACTAGTGATATACCATTCAGGGTTGGCAAAGTTTCTGTTCTCTTTGCATTAAATCACTGCCTTTCAAATTATTAAAGGGAAACATGTTGGAAAAGTTACTCTATATTGGATTGGCTCAAGTATGTTAGTTTTAGTTGAGTTTTTAGAAACTGCATTAACTGTGCCCTGGGGTGTAGGTAGGAGGCTGGAATATGTTTCTTTGTTGTCTTTGAGGAAGTGCAAGCTTTGGCTCATTCTATGACTGACCTCCCGAGCCTCTTCATGTTCTCTTCTCTTCAGACATCTTTCTAAGGGATATTTTACCCCCTATTATTAAGACTAAGGCTTACTACAATGATGCTAAGAGCTTTGAATACAGATAAAAGATTATTAATTGGCACTTAGACTGAATGATTTGGAATGATGAATGTAGTGACATCTAATTTCTGTGAGCCTTGAGGTTAGTTTGCCATTTCTTTCTTTTTTTTTTCTTTTTGTCATTTTGCACTCCTCAAAATTAAGATAAAATATAAGAAATCTAGTGATCAGTGTGGAAAAATGACCCTCCATCTATTGAGTGCCTGCTACTTGCCAGAATTTTCTATACCTTTTAGTTTAACCCATTTTTATTAGTGATTTACAAAATTAAAAAAATAACAGGGATACAATTCCACACCATTCCCGTCACCAGATTTCTGTGTCCCCATTCCCTCCACTGGAAACTGCAATAGTTCTCCCAATGTCACAGATAGGAGTTAACTATTATTCCTGTAACTCTATATATATATATTTGCCTTTTATTCCCTGTGGTCTTGCCTTCTCTTCCTTTCTAAGTCACACCTATACCTATTACTACTTCCAAATGCCTTTCCTTTCTTCCTCTTCTCTCTCTGGGCCCTGATGGACTTGGAGTACAGAGCCCTCTGGTCATCTTTCTCTAACATTTCTCCTCCTCTGAAGGTATGCACTAAATTCTTCATAGGTACAAAAGGTAGAGTTCTGTAATTGCCTCTCTGTTGGACATGGGTATTGACAGGTAAATCCATACCCCCCAGCCTATTTCTATAATTTCTTAATGGGTTTGGACTCTGGTGAGGTGAAGTTCCAAGACACATTGACATGGTCATCCACCCATAGAGTTCAGGATGGAATCACAGTAACATCTACAACTGGAGTTTAATCCATTTTTAAAAATATTTTACTTTATTTATTTATTCACTTTTGTTACCCTTGTTGTTTTATTGTTGTAGTTATTATTGTTGTTGTCGTTGTTGGATAGGACAGAGAGAAATGGAGAGAGGAGGGGAAGACAAAGAGGAGGAGAGAAAGATAGACACCTGCAGACCTGCTTCACCGCCTGTGAAGCAACTCCCCTGCAGGTGGGGAGCCGGGGTTCGAACCGGGATCCTTATGCTGGTCCTTGTGCTTGGCAACACCTGTACTTAACCCGCTGCGCTACAGCCCGACTCCCGAGTTCAATCCATTTTAAAAAAACCTTTTCTCATGCCTGGGCTTCTCACACATGAAATTCCCCTATTCCCACACTCCGTTTTTCTTTCTTTTGATTTCAGATAGAGGCAGAGAGGAGTTTCCTACTGGTGCCATATCTCAAGTCTGGGACCTTGCATATGGTAAGACTCATACCCTAGCAGGTGAGCTCTCTACCCTGGTTTAACTCATTCATTTTTTTTTTTTTTTTGCAATAACTCCTGAGATAAGTAGTGCTATCTCTTTTTGGTGAATAGGTAAACTTACCTTAAATAACTTGCCTAATATCACATGTAAGAAACTCTAATTCCATCTCAGGTGGTTCACTTTCTAACAAAGTCCCAAAACCTAGATATACACCATTTTCTGTGAGAGAAAGCATATCTTCACACGTATGCATACTACTACAAAATATACACCTGAAAGCAGAGGTACACTAGAGTTTGCAGTGAGTACCTCCCTAACACTTCCTCTCCACTATTCCAAGCTTTGGGTCCATGATTGCTCAACAATTTGTTTGGCTTTGTATGTTAACTCTCTTTTCAGTCACCAGGTTCCAGATGTCATCAGGATGCCGGCCAGGCTCCCCTGGACTGAAGACCCCACCAATGTGTCCTGGAGCTCCGCTTCCCCAGAGACCCACCCTACTAGGGAAAGAGAGAGGCAGACTGGGAGTATGGACCGACCAGTCAATGCCCATGTTCAGCGGGGAAGTAATTACAGAAGCCAGACCTTCCACCTTCTACAATCCACAATGACCCTGGGTCCATGTTCCCAGAGGGATAGAGAATGGGAAAGCTATCAGGGGAGGGGATGGGATATGGAGATTGGGTGGTGGGAGTTGTGTGGAGTTGTACCCCTATGATTTTGTTAATTTATTCTTTCTTAAATAAATAAAAAAAAGAAATGATATTCAGGTGGTCTGGGAGGTGGCACACTGCATAAAACATTGGATTCTCAAGCATAAGGTCCTGAGTTCAGTCCCCAGCAGCACATGTACCAGAGTGATGTCTTGTTCTTTCTCTCTCTCTTCCTATCTTTCTCATTAATAAATAAATAAAATCTTTTAAAAAATGTTTCTCAGAGTGGTCTGGGAGGTAGCACAGAGTGGAGCTTTGGATTCTCATGCATGAGGTCCCGAGTTTGATCCCCCGCAGCACATGTGCCAGAGTGATTTCTGGTTCTTTCTCTCTCTTCCTATCTTTCTCATAAATAAATAAAATATTTTTTTAAAAGTGCTACTCAGGGGGAGTCGGGCTGTAGTACAGCGGGCTAAGCACAGTGGCACAAAGCACAAAGACCGGCATAAGGATCCCGGTTCGAACCCCGGCTCCCCACCTGCAGGGGAGTCGCTTCACAGGCGGTGAAGCAGGTCTGCAGGTGTCTATCTTTCTCTCCTCCTCTCTGTCTTCCCCTCCCTCTCTCCATTTCTCTCTGTCCTATCCAACAGCAACAACAACAATAATAACTACAACAATAAAACAACAAGGGCAACAAAAGGGAAAAAATAAATAAAATAAATATATAAAAAAAAAGTGCTACTCAGGGTGAAGCATTTAAGGAATGCTTCTCAGGAGGAAGTAACCAATTCAAATTTAGATAGAGGGAAGATACAGCAAAAATCTTAAGGAAGCCCATATTACTCATAAGATTTGTCAGTATGGAAGTTCATGATTTAAAAAAAAATGTATGACCAGTTAGTAACCAAAAGAGCCATCATTAAAGTATGCTAGTCGATGCCCATATATAGCTTTTGTAGTCCTTACTTTGTCTGATATGGTTAGCATTGGAGTGATTGAGGGAAGTGAAATAGAAATAGGTGAGGAAAGTATCTAGATCTAGGTAGAAACTATTGGATTAAGTATTTTATCTTGTGGCTGTTGTTTTTTTTTATACTCTTTTAATTTTTTTAATCTTTATTTGTTGGATAGAGACTGTCAGAAATTGAGAGAGAAGGGGGTGATAGAGAAGGAGAGAGACAGAGAGACACCTGCAGCACTGCTTCACCACTTGTGAAGCTTTCCCCCTGCAGGTAGGGACCAGGGGCTTGAACCTGGGTCCGTGCACACTATAACATGTATGATCAACCAGGTGCGCCACTAACTGCCCCCACCCCCGTAATTTAGGTCTTCCTACTTGCTTGTTACACTTACTGGGCCACTGCAAAGGATTTAGTACATTTGTAATTATTATTTATTTAAGAAAGGATAAATTAACAAAACCATAGGGTAGGAGGGGTACAACTCCACACAATTCCCACCACCCTAGCTCCATATCAACCCCCTCCCCTGATAGCTTTCCCATTCTCTATCCCTCTGGGAGCAAGGACACAGGGTCATTGTGGGTTGTAGAAGGTGGAAGGTCTGGTGTCTGTAATTACTTCCCCGCTGAACATAGGCGTTGACTGGTCGGTCCATACTCCCAGTCTGCCTCTCTCTTTCCCTAGAAGGGTGGGTCTCTGGGGAAACTGAGCTCCAGGACACATTGGTGGGGTCTTTAGTCCAGGGAAGCCTGGCCGGCATCCTGATGACATAGAGAACCAGGTGACTGAAAAGAGAGTTAACATACAAAGCCAAACAAATTGTTGAGCAATCATAGACACAAAGCTTGGAATAGTGGAGAGGAAGTGTTAGGGGGATATTCACTGCAAACTCTAGTGTTCCAAAAGACAATTGACAGTTAATGTTATCATCACATTATTTGGTAATTGGGTTAACTTTGAAAAATCTTTTTGTTAGGGTTTATTGTACAGTACCCAGTATCTTGTATATAGCTGTGCTATTGGTTGCTTCTGATCTACTTGGTCTAGGCTTTTGAGAGGGTCCACATATCAAATACAGAGCCTATATATTAAAAACTCAGTTGGTGTTTTAAAAAACTTTGAGACATACAATTAATTTTCCCCCTCTCATATTAATTAACTAGTGATTTATATGACTACATTTGACTAGGAATGTACATAAACACCATTCCCACCACCAAAAGACTGTGACCCATCCCTCCCACACACTCCCACCCCCACTGGCCCAGGAAGCTGCATGTCTACCCCTCACCACAGGGTTTTTACTTTGGTGCCCTACTTACAATTTGCTAAGGTCCTGCTTTTAGTTTCCCTTTCACATCTTCTTACTCAACTTCTGTTGATGAGTGGGATCATCCCATACTCATCTTTATCTTTCTGACTTAGCTCACTTAACATAATTCCTTCTAGCTCTGTCCAAGATGGGTCAGAAAAGGTAGGTTCATTGTTCTTGATAGCTGCATAGTATTCCATTGTGTATATATACCACAGCTTTCTCAGCCACTCATCTGTTGTTGGGCACCTGGGTTGCTTCCAGGTTTTAGCGATTATGAATTATGCTGCTATGAACATAGGAGTACACACCTCTTTTTGGTTGGGTATTATGGAGTCTTTGGAGTATAATCCCAGCAGAGGAATTACTGGATCATATGGAAGGTACATGTCTAGCCTTGTGAGAGTTTTCCAGACTTCTCTCCACAGAGGCTGTACCAATTTACATTCCCACCAGCAATGCAAAAGGGTTCCTCTGTCCCCATAGCCTCTCCAGCATTTGTTGCTGCTGTCCTTTTTGATGTATGCCATTCTTACAGGAGTGAGGTGGTATCTTAGTGTTGTCTTAATTTGCATTTCTCTTGACAATCAGTGACCTAGAGCAGTTTTTCATATGTTTGTTAACCTTTTGGATTTACCCTGAGATGAATGTTTTGTTCATATCCTCTGCCCATTTGTGGATGGGGTCATTTGCTTTTTTGGTGCTAGTATGCTGAGCTCTTTATATATTTTGGTGATTAGTTTCTTGTCTGATGTATGGCATGTGAAGATCTTCTCCCATTCTGTGAGGGGTCTCTTTGTTTGTTTAATAGTTTCTTTGGATGTGCAGAAGCTTTTCAATTTGATGTAGTCCCATTGGTTTGTTTCTGCTTTAGTCTTCCTTGCAATTGGGTTTGATTCATCAAAGATGTCCTTGAGGTGTAGGTGGGAAAGTGTTTTACCAATGTTTTCCTCTAAGTATTTGATTGTTTCTGGTCTGACATCCAGGTCTTTGATTCGTTTGGAGTTGATTTTTGTTTCTCGTGAGATAAAGTGGTTCAATTTCTTTCTTCTGCATGTTACAACCCAGTTTTTCTAGCACCATTTATTGAAGATAACCTCCTTCTTCCATTTAATCCTTTGGGCCCCCTAATCAAAGATTAGGTGTCCATAGGTGTGGGGATTTATTTCTGGGCTTTCAATTCTGTTCCACTTGTCTGTGTGCCTATTTTTGTCCCAGTACCATGCTGTTTTGATGATGATGGATTTATAATATAGTTTAAGGTCTGGGAGTGTCATGCCTCCATTTCTGTTTCTTTTCCTTAAGATGGTTTTGGCAATTCTAGGTGTTTTCAGGTTCCAGATAAATGATTGTAGTGTTTGTTCTATTCTCTTAAAGAAGCTTGGTGGAACTTTGATGAGTATTATATTAAATTTGTATATGGCTCTGGGGAGATATTCATTTTGATGATATTTATTCTTCCAATCCATGAGCATGGGATATCTCTCCATTTCTTGGTATCAGTTTCTATTTCCTTGAGTAGCAACTCATAGTTTTCAGCATACAAGTCTTTCACTTCTTTGGTCAACTTTATTCCTAGGTATTTGATTGATTTTGCTGAAACAGTAAACGGGAGTGATTTCTGGATGTCTTCTTCTTCAGATTTAGTGTTTTCATAAAGAAATGCCACTGATTTTTGTACATTGATTTTGTATCCTGATACCTTGCTATATTGCCTAATAACTTCCAGTAGTTTCCTGCTGGAGTCTTTAGGTTTTTCTATATATACTATCATATCATCTACAAATAGTGAGAGCATGACTTCTTCCCTTCCAATCTGTATTCCTTTGATTTATTTCTCTTGCCTGATTGCTATGGCAAGAAGTTCAAACACTATGTTGAAGATTAATGGTGACAGTGGATAGCCCTCTCTCATCCCTGATCTGAGGGGGAATGCGTTCAGCTTCTGTCCATTCAGTATGATGTTGACTGTAGGTTTGCTATATGTAGATTCCACTATCTTGAGGAATTTCCCATCTATTCCCATTTTTTGTAGAGTTTTGAGCATGAGTGTGTGTTGGATTTTGTCAAAGGCTTTCTCTGCATCTATTGAGATAATCATGTGGTTTTTGGCTTTGCTTTTATTGATGTGGTGAATGATATTGATTGACTTATGGATGTTGAACCCACCTTGCATTCCTAGGATGAATCCCAATGGTCATGATAAACAATCTTTTTGATTGTTGCTGTATCCGGTTGGCCAAGATCTTGTTTAATATTTTGGCATCTATGTTCATCAGAGATATTGGTCTGTAGTTTTCCTTTTTGTTCTGTCCGTATCAGCTTTTGGTATCAGGGTGATGTTGGCTTCATAGAAGGTGGAAGGGAGTATTCCTATTTCTTCAGTCTTATGGAAAAGCTTAAGAAGTATGGGTACTAACTGTTTCCTGAAAGTTTTGTAGAATTCGTTTGTGAAGCCATCTGGTCCAGGACTTTTGTTGTTGGGGAGATTCTTAATAACGGTTTCAATTTCTTTGTCTGTGATTGGTGCATTTAGATTTTGTAGTTCTTCTTGGTTCAGTTTTGGAAGCACATATGTTTCTAGGAATTGTTCCATTTCTTCCAGATTCTCTAGCTTGGTGGCATATAGTTCTTCATAGAAGTTTCGCAGGATTCTCTGGATTTCTGTGGTGTCAGTCATGATATCTCCTCCATCATTTACAATTCTATTAATTTGAATCTTCTCTTTTTTTTGTTTGGTGAGTCTGGCCAGGTGTTTGTCAATTTTGTTTAATCTTTCAAAGAAGCAACGTTTGGCTTCATTGATCTTTTGTATGGTTCTTTTATTTTTGATGTTGTTTATTTCTGCTCTAACTTTAGTGATTTCTGTCCTTCTGGTTGCTTTAGGGTTCCTTTGTTCCTCTTCCTCTAAGTCCTTGAGGTGTACAGTAAGGTCACTCATTTGAGCTTCTTCTTGGTGTTTAATATGTGATTGTTTGGCTATAAGTTTCCCTCTCAGTACTGCTTTAGCTGTGTCCCAAATATTTTGATAGGTTGTGTCTTCATTTTCATTAGTTTCCAGGAACATTTGAATTTCCTGCTTGAGTGAGTCTCTGACCCAGTGGTTCTTAAGGAGCATGTTGTTTAGTTTCCAAATTCTGTGTATTTTAATAATTTTCTGTTTGTTGTTAAATGTTAGTTTTACTCCACCGTGGTCTGAGAAGATACTTGGGATGATTTCAATGCTCTTGAATTTATTGATGCTGTCTTTGTGGCCTTACATGTGATCTATCCTTGAGTATGTGTTAAGTGGATTTGAAAAGAAGGTGTATTCCAGGTTTTTGGGGTGAAGGACTCTGAAAATGTCCAAGAGGTCTAGTCTGTCGATCTCTTTATTCAATTCTCTTGTATCTTTATTGGTTCTCTGCTTTGTTGATCTGTTTAAGTGTGAGAGTGGGGTATTGAAGTCTTCCACTATTATTGTATTACTATTGATGTATTTTTGAAATTCTTTCAGTAGGTGCTTAATGTATTTAGATGGTCCCTCATTGGGTGCATAGATGTCAATAATTGTTAAGTCTTCTTGGCTGATTGATCCTCTAATCATTATGTAATGTCCTTGCTATCTTTTATTACTTTATTTAATTTAAAATCTATCGTGTCTGAGATGAGAATGGCTGTTCCTGCCCTTTTTTGTGGTCCGTTCGCCTGTATGATAGTTTTCCATCCTTTCACTTTAAGTCTGTGTTTATCTTGTTGTGACAGATGGGATTCTTGCAAGCAGCATATGGTTGGGTTATGTTTTCTGATCCATCCCCCCACCCTGTGCCTTTTGATGGGTGAGTTTAAGCCATTGACTTTTATTGATATTATGGATTTAATGTATTGTAGTGCCATTGTTAAAAAAATTTGTTTTCTCTGATTTATTGCAAGTATTATAGTTATGTTCTTGTTTATAAGAGGTCTTTCAGAACCTCTTTCATGGCCGGCTTTGTGATGGTTGCCTCCTTTAACTTTTGTTTATCTAAGAAGGTTTTGATCCCTCCATCTAGCTTGAATGAAAGTCTAGCAGGATATATTATCCTTGGTTGAAACCCTTTTTCATTCAGGATCATTAGATATCTTGCCACTTCCTTCTGGCTTTTAGAGTTTGAGTGGAGAAGTCTGCAGATAATCTTATGGGTTTTCCCTTGTATGTGACTTTTTGTTTCTCTCTTGCATCCTTTAGGATTCTTTCTTTATCCTTACTTCTTCTCATTGTGACTATGATGTGTCTTGGTGTCTTCAGGTCTGGGTTGATTCTGTTTGGTACTCTCTGGGCCTCTTGAATCTTGATGTCCTTTCTGTTATTCAGGTCTGTGAAGTTTTCTTCTATTATTTCCTCTAGAATGTTTGCTTCCCCTTCCTCTCTTTCTTCCTCTGGCAGGCCAATTATATGAATGTTACTTCTTTTGATATCATCCCATATGTCTCTGTTGGTGTTTTCAGTGTCTCTCAATCTCTTTTTAAGCTCTTTCATCTCTTTCTTCGTTTTCTCTAACTCATCCACTGTCTGACTAATTCTGTTTTCTGCTTCTGTTAGTCTGCTTTCCCTTGCCTCAGCTTCTTTCCTCATTACAGCTATTTCAACTTTCAGTTCTCTAATTGCCTCAAGATAATGAGTATTTTCCTTGGGGGGTCTCAACTGTTGTTTCCCTAATACTGCCATTCCTTTCCTCCAATGTTGTTTTCATTTCTGTGATTAATAAGTTTATTATTGCTTGCATACTTTTCTTATCTATGGTTACTTCTGGCTGATTTGTAGTTTCTTCTGGGCTCTTGTCTTCATTCATTGGAGTAGCAGTTTTATTTGTTTTTGATCTACCCATTTTTTTTATTTATGTGTTTCCTTTTTTTATGCTCTGTTGTTCCTCAGATGTTGTGTCTTGAGTACAAGTAACACGGTACTAAATACCTTTATGACAATTGCACTCACCAACCTCAGGAATTACAGTAGCAACTGAAGCAAGTATTGAAGTAGTTTAATCGTTACCAGTTAGCCAATTTCTCCAATCCGTGAAAAAATAGTAACCAAATCCCAGTGATAAAAGAGAAAAAAAAAAAAAAGGATAGCAAGAATTGACAGTTATGCAAATCTACTATCCACTGTATATTCTATTGGTAACAAGAGGGGAATGGGTACTAGAGCAGAGATACACACATTGAGAGTCCACTCTGAGTCAGATTTCTTCCCCAAAATAATTCACAAATTCAGAAAGTCCTAGAAGATGGAAGAAATGTATGACAAGATTTAAAAAAAAGAAAAGAGAGAGAGAGAGAGAGACGAGAGAGAGAAAAGGAAAAAGATAAGAAAAAGAGCTGTAATTAAAGAGCAGTGAAAGGAAATTTCCAAATGTGTATCAGTGAATTCAAAAAAGCACACTGTGGTGTGGGGGCTGGGGGCTGTGACTTTGGAAGCTGTAGGATTAAGGAAGAAGGGATGACAAGAATGAGAAAATGAAAAAAAGAAAAAGAAAGAGAGAGAGAGAAAAAAGAAAAAGATAAGAAAAAGAACAGTCATAAAAGGGCAGTGAAAGGAAAGGGGTTTTTTTGTATTTATTTTTAATAATTTATTTAGCTATGCGGGGTGAAGCGGGGGGGTTGGCTACTTAGAAAGAAAAAAGGCCAGACGTCAGAAGGGTATAGACTTAGAATTAATGATACTCCATGGTGGGGCAGGAATTTGGTAAAGAAAAAGAGTTCCCCTCCCCTGCTAGGAGCTGGTCCCCCGGGACTGGTTATGGGGGGGTGGGGCCGGGAAGGAGGTATGCTTGAAAATTAAAAGGAAGAAAAAAAAATTTTTCCCCTTTTTTCCCTACTCTAATTCTTAACCCAAATTAAGTTATCGTCACCTCCTTGGTGTCACCGCTAGGACCCCTTATTGGCTGGCCTGCTAAAGGCAGAAAATCCTACCATTTCCAGGAGATGTGGTCAGAACTCAGCCACTAGCAGCTTCTCAGTCCGCCATCTTCTGGGAAACCCCCCACCCCCCGAAGCTTTTTTAAAAGATTTCTCAAAAATGAAAACTAGATCCAAGTCCTTTTGATCCAATGAGAGCTGTACTCAACAATGACCTCAGTCCGCCCTCAGGGAATAGACTTAGAATGAATGATACTCCCTGGTGGGACAGGAATCTTAGTAAAGAAAGAAGGTCAGCAGGGGAACCTGCTAGGAGCTGGTCCCCAGGGACTGGTTATAGTGGGGGGAAGGGAGAGGAGGTGCGCTTTGGGAATAATAATTTAAAAGAAAAAATTTTTTTTCCTTTCTTTCTACTCTATTTTTTAACCCAAATTCAGTTATAGTGACCTCCTTGGTGTCACCACTAGGACCCCTTATTGACTGGCCTACTAAAGACAGAAAATCCTACCATTTCCAGGAGATGTGGTCAGAGCTCAAGCCACTAGCAGCTTCTTAGTCCGCCATCTTCCGGGAACCCCCTCCCCCGGTGTACTTTTTTTTAAGGTATACATTTTCTCCTAACTTATGGATACAAGTGCACATGTGCTCTGTCTCTTGGGCCTTGGTCCATATCTAGGGGCTATAGCTGTGTTAGGAAGTGTACCACCTGAAATGGAATTACAGAGTCATATAAGCTAGGAATGGTTTCACCAGAGTACTGAAGCTGAAGGGTTGACATGGAAGGCCTGTCCTCTATAACATAGTCTGAAGTGAACATGTTGAGGTAGTACTGCTGGTACTGATCAGCAGATACAGTATCAATTGGTATGAGTCGAGAAAAGACTGCTGAAAAACAAACCTCACTGCTGAGGTTCTAGAACTGGGAGGAATATAGGTTTTCAGAGTCCTGGGATTCCCACACAGATATGATGGGCCTAGACCTCTAACAGATCCTTCTCCACTGTCACTGGTCATCTCCATAAGGAACAACATAATGGACCTTCTTGTGGGCCCCTATATGACTTTGTCCTCAATGTGGTTCAGCAATGGTAGGGACTGCCCCTTTCTCTGAAGGGAGGTTGGACCAAAATACTACTTGAGGAAGATAGGTCTGGCAATGGGTACAGCCTAGAATGCTCCTAGCTATGACCACAGAATATGAGCTCAGACCTACAAGGATGCAGAGGCTACACAGGCTCCTGCACTGAATATAGACCCCAGATCAAATCAATGGGGTTTATAGTTAATGGTATTTATAGACCTTCCCCATATTTGGGAGCTACTCTCTTCCCTCATACAGCTTTCTTGTCCTGTTTCCAACTCTGACACCATCTCCCCAGACAACACCTTTGGTCCACCTGCATGTTGGCTGTCAGGCTCAAGCAAAAATTAATAAAGTCATGGGTCTCTTGGAATATACCTAACATAGACCTACTAGCTTTTACCAAAATGGAGACCCCAAATCTCATCTGCTATATTCTTGCCTTTAGGTTCGTGATTATCGAACAAATTTTAACATTTATTTATAAAATAAAGTATTTAAAATATGTACTTCTTTATAGCTTAATGCTTTTTCAAACACTAAGTTATAGATGCTACCATGATGCCAACCTGACTTACCCATGCAGACAACCTCACCAGTGTACCCTGGAACCCCATCTCTCTGTAGCTCTGTGATACTAGGGGAAGACAGAAACAGGCTGGGAGTATTGACCAACCTGCTAATGCCCATGTTCAGCCAAAAAGCAATTATAGAAGCCAGACATTCCACTTTCTGCACACCATAATGATCCTGGGTCCATGCTTCCAGAGAGATAAAGAATAGGAAAGCTTTCAAGGGAGGGGATGGGATGTGGAATGCTGGTGGTGGGAGTTGTGTGGAATTTTACCCCTCCTATCGTATGGTCTTCTCGATATGTTTTTTATTTAACAAATAAATTTTTAAAATGCATGGCCAGAGCAACAACAAGGGCAACAAAAAGGGGGCAAAATGGCCTCCAGGAGCGGTGGATTCATGGTGCAGGCACCGAGCCCAGCAATAACCCTGGAGGGAAAAAAAAATGCATGGCCAGAAAACACATCACTTAAATTCCAATGGTGATAAGACTTAGGTTCAGTGTTTATTCTGATATGAACGGATGGTGTGTTTTTGAATAAATCACTTCTCATGGGGTCAGCTGAGTGGCAATTCATCTGGTAGAGAACATATGATCCCACGCAAGAGGACCCAGGTTCAAGTGTCCAGTTCCCACTGGGAGTGGGGCCTTTCCACAAGTGGTGAGGCAGTGCTGCAGGTGTCTCTCCTTCTCTTTCTCTCAAAAAGAAGGCCACAGGGAACAGTGGATATTTTCAGGCACCATGCCTCAGCAATAACGCTGGTGGCAAAATAATATTAATAAATAATTTTGCATGTCTGAGTTTTAGCTCTATATTCTTAACATTGTTAGAGATATTAAATGATATAAAATATTAAGGAAGCTATAAAAACAGAAAATAAGAAGCACAAGATTAAATTGTAATTAGCGTCATCAATGTTCCTATCATTATTAAAACCTTTCCATTTTACCAACACTGTAAGTATCATTATCAGCAATATCTGCTTTATTTACTCTTAGTATTTTATGAGGTTATAATGAGATAATTGACACGAAAATGCTTTGTATAGAAAAACTAGAAGCACTTTAAACGTACTAAAATTTTAAAGTCAGGTAGAGCCAAAAAACACAGTTTTCAAATGCAAGAAGCTGCATTCCAGGTAATTATAGTGTGCATTGCAACTGTTTTTGACTCTAGTCTACTTTAGGGACTTCACTCCTGAAAATTCTAAATAAATATTTTAAATTACAAAAGCAAACATGCTTCACAAATGTATGCAGTCTAGGATGTTTGAATTTGTAATGGTCAGTGCTGTATATATATATATATATATATATATATATATATATATATATATATATATGAAATAATCATTTGAAATTTTAACCAGGTCAGTCAAATCTCCTGCACTGAATTCTATCAAAAAGGAAGGTGTGTTGGTCATAGATTTACTATCATATAAAAGGCATGGGAGTACTATATCAATGTATAGAGAGGAAAAACAATAAAGACCCAAGGATTCTTTGTGCTCAGAAGAGATGACTAGAGCCTATCCTCAGCCTAAAGTGTACATATGGTTCTGATATGTATGTCTGTCTTGCCAAGTCATATGGGAGAAGGAGCAGAGACCAAGACATCCCAGAATACTGGTGACTAGTTTCTGCCAGTAGTCATCTATGAGCTGTATTAGTCACGTAAACACTGCTCTTAATGAACACAGCTGCTGCAATCTCAGTGGTTTCCAACTAACAGTTCGGGTGATGATACTGGTGATAAAAAAAAAATCACCATAACCCATCAGCATGATTTTATTGTCTCAAGGAATACACTGTCTTTAACAGTTCATTTTTGTAGACTCTAACATGGCCTGAATTCTTCATAGAAGGGGAATTATGGAAATTAAAAAGATCCTGCCATCATCAAAGTAACTATACCCCATAACTACTCCTTGTATGTTCTGAAAAACTCTTTTTAAAATTTTTTATACTTATTTAATTATTATCCCTTTTTGTTGACTTGTTGTTTTTCATAGTTGCTGTAGTTGTTATTGATGTCATCGTCGTTGGATAGAAGAGAAATGGAGAGAGGAGGGGAAGACAGAGAGGGGGAGACCTGCAGACCTGCTTCACTGCCTGTGAAGTGACCCCTCTGCAGGTGGGGAGCTGGGGGCTTGAACCAGGATCTTTATGCAGGTCCTTGTCCTTTGCACCATGTGAGCTTAATCCGCTGCTACTGCCTGACTCCCTAAAAAACTCTTAAAGAGAAAAAATATATATATATATATAGATATTTGTTACAGAGAAACAAAGATGCAGAGAGAGTAAAAGAAATCACAGAAACTTAGCTTCCTTCAGACCTGGGCTGTGTATATGACAAAGCAGCACATTATCCAACTGAGCTATTTCCTAGCCCCTGATATCCTCTTAATATATATATATATATATATACACACACAATATATATACAATACACATTATAATTAAACATAATTTAATTTGTGTACATAATATAGTTATATATAATATACACACATATATGTAATGCATAAAAGATTTTATTATCGAGGCCAGCAAAATAGCTCACTTGGATAGTGCACTGCTTTGCCATGTACATGACTGAGGTTTGGACTCAGGCCACCACTACATTATAGGAAACTACAATGCTGTGATCTCTCTCTCTCTCTATCTCCCTCTCTCCCTGTCTGCTTCTTAATAAAAAGTTTTCATATTCAATATAGGGAAAGTGCACCAACTGCATTCTGAATAATTTACAGGCTAACAATTATCCATGACCTCTTCTGGATCTTTGGAATACAAGAGACCAATACTTCTCAGGACTCAAATGGAGAACCCTTACTTCTTACACAAACCCAGGGTGTGTGTGTGTGTGTGTGTGTGTGTGTGTGTGTAACAGACATTTTCTTGGTCTTTAAAATATGTGAAGTGAAAACTATTTTATATTACTTATACGCACACAAACATTAAAATGGGGATATCCATACTTCATCTCACATTCACACTATGTTAATATGGTCCCATCCAGTCCCAGATTTTGGTAGAATATTTCCTTCTTGGTCTCCACTATCCTAATTAAGGGAACATGGATTCCCTTGAGGCATGAAGACATCTCTCTCAATAAGGCAAGCTGAGGTCCAGGCAGTGGCACACCTGGTGAAGGGCACACATCATAACCAGGGAACTGGTTCAAGCTCCCAGCTCCCACCTGAAGAGGGAGAACTTCATGAGAAGTGAAGCAGCATTACAGGTGTGTCTCTCCATCTCTCCTGTTTTCTGTCTCCCTACCTCTCAATTTTTCTCTGTCCTATAAAATAGATAAAGTTAAAAAATTAAAAAGAATATACAAGGCAAGGTGGTGTTTGCTACCTTTTACAGAACAGACTAATAGATCAGAATGCAGTCTGGGCACAGGTAGAAAGAGGTTTCCAACTACATAGTGATTTAATAAAATGTAGCTAAAATTCAGTGGAAGAGTAAGCTTTACCAAAAGGCAATGTTTCCCATATAGAACAAAAACTAATAAATAGTTGTTAGACTGAAACAGGTGTGTTTTTTGTGGGCCTCTGCAGTTCCTGGGGGTTAAAATGGTAGTTCTCAGGCAGTAATATACTGGGAAATGTTTATTATTGTTATCATTATCATTCTTATTTAGCTAGAACACTGCTCATCTCTGACTTATCGTAGAGCTGGTGATTGAATCTGGGTTCTGGGAGTCTCAGGCATAAAAACTTTTTGCATAACTATTATATTATGCTATTTCTCTCTCCCTACTGGTAAATGTTTATCAGTCTCCATTAGTAATATTTTTCAATTTGTGTGGTATAAATATTCTTACTAGATGTGATTTCTTTTTTAATCATCAGAGTCATTTTACTGAAGGTAGGGTTGGGGGGGAAAAAACCACAAAGGGTCTTATGAGCCTACAGGAGCTGGGAGTTGAAACACAACACTGCAATAAAGCTCTTCTGGTGCACTAGCTCGGGCACTCTCCTTTGGGGACCACTTTCAAGTATGAGGCACAGATGTCCAGATTTTTAAGTCTAGGTCCTCTTTTTACTCTTTTCCTGAGTGCCTTTCTGAACACATAGTCTTTATTCTGTTTTCATTTACTTTTTTATTGTTGTTATTTTTTCTTTAAAATTTATTTGTTAGCTTTGTTTATTTACTAGATAGAGACAGCCAGATATTGAGAAGAAAGGAGAGCTAGAGAGAGATGGAGATGGAGTGCTAGAGAAATACCTGCAGCACTGCTTCACCACTCCTGAAGCTTTCCTCCTGCAGGTGGGGTCTTTGTGTATTGTAACATGTGTGCTCAGCCAGATGCACCACCACTCTGTGGCCCCTTTATTTATTTTTGTTATTGTATAGAGACAGAGAAAAATTGAGAGGGGTGGGGGAAAGAGGGAAAGAGACAGACAGACACCAGCTGTTCTGCTTTACCACTCATGAAACTTTCGCCTTGCAGGTGGAGACTAGGGGCTTGAACCGCAGACCTTGTGCACTAAAATGTGTGCACTTAACCATGTGCACCACCACCAGGCCCTTTCATATTCTAAAATGGTCTATTTTAAATAATTAATGACAATTTGAAAAGGAAAACAGGCACTTGACTTACTTATTTATCATTCCAGGAAGCTAAGGAGAAACCATGCCCTAGAAACACAATAGCTTCTTTCTTTTTATTTTAAAGAGTATAAAATGCTTGTTTTTAAAGGGTGTATTACTGTCTCCCAAGAAAGAATAAATGTGAAATTTTTCTATATAGAGACAGAGAGTCACAGAGAAAGGGAGATAAATACACTTCATATATAGAGACAGCAGCTTATGACCTTGTCCTCTTTCTAGAGAAATATTCAAGTGGCATTTGTCACTACTCAGTGCTTGAAAAAAAAAAAACTTTATTAGTAATTCGTCTTGAGGTTTATTCTGTATGACATTGCTATAAGCATGATATCTTTATCTAGGATTTTGCTTTCAATATACCTGTATTTAACTTGTGTATTCTAAGATATATATATATATATATATATATATATATATATATATATATATCTGAATTTCTTTTTTTGGTCAAAAATTCTTTGTCTGTTAGTTTGAAAATGAAATATGCTTACACTGCAAATGACTATTGATGCGTTCAGAATTAAATAGATTTCTATGTCCTTTTTCCTTTCTCTTTTTTCTCTCTCCCTTTTTCTCTCTCTCTTTTGTCTTTTCTTTCTTCCTTTCTTTCTCTGTTACACTGGGGCATCCTGCATGCATATTTTCACCACTTCCATACTGATTTTTTTGTTATTTTAATTTCAGGCATATATGGAAATATTAAGCAACCCCACAACACTGTAGCTTTCCTCTTTGTTGTGACATTTTCATGGGATGTCTGTGCTCATACACACACAGGGTACAAGCCATATGATAACCAGGTGAGTTGTCTTCCAATTTCTAAATTTTATCACTTTAAATCAGTGCAAAAGAATATTAACTCTTATGTTAACTTCTGTGCTAGTGTTGTAATTTATTGTCATTATCTAGACATATTTTAAACTTCAAATGGCAAAACTACTGTTGCTTTATACAATCAACACTCATTTACAGCTAAACAAAAAGTATACTTTTTTAATTAAAAATTTTTTAAAACTAAGTACTTATTTTCCTTTAACTGCTTTTCATATTTTATTTTGTTTCATCAATTAATAAGTTTTTTTTTTTTTTGGGCTTGGCATTTGTAATGCTTCTTTAACCTGTGGTACAGGGCTCTTTGGAAAATTCTGAGCTTTTTTTTTTTTTTTTTTTGCCTCCAGGGTTATCGCTGGGGCTTGGTGCCTGCAACACGTATCCACTGCCTTTTTTTTTCCTTCCCATTTTTGTTGTCTTTGTTATTGTTGCCACTGCTGTTGTTGTTGGAAAGGACAGAGAGAAACCAAGAGAGGAGCGGAAAACAGAGGTCCTCCTGAAAGACACTTGCAGACCTGCTTCATGACCTATGAAGGGAACCCCATGCAGGTAGGGAGCGGGGGGGGGGGGGGGGGGGGGGGGGGGGGGGGGGGGGGGCTCGAACTGTGATCCTTACACTGGTCCTTGCACTTCATGCCATGTGTGCTTGACCCGCTGCGCAACAGCCCAGCTCCCAAATTCTGAAAAATTTAAGTCATCATCTCTTGTTGCTTCTTTTTTATTTATCGCTACTCACTTACACTCCAACTAAATGTATTAATTTATAACATACATATCTTAGACTCTTCTCTATATTTTCCTTTTTATTCTTCCTTTTTGGTTCTATCTTTATATTTTCAACCAATGTACTCATTAACCCCCATTCTGTTTCTGTTTAGTCTATTAGCCTCAAAAACTGAGTTTCTTAATTTCAGGATTTTTCATTTTTGAGTGATTTTTTTTTGGGGGGAGGGGGATTCTAGTAGGAGACCATAGCTACTCAGATTTCCTTGACTGAAGACTGATCTATCTCTATTCTAGGAATCTTGTCCTCTTTATTAAATAGAAGTCTGGTAGTTTCAGGAGGGATATACATGGAACAGAGAGGAAGATAGGAGATGCTCTCGTAGTCAGCACGATCAACCGAGTCAACCCTGGCAATCAACAGGGTAACAAATGTTGCAGCTAAGTAGCGTTCACATCTGAGGTTTTACGTTTTTATACTCTTACTTACTTTAAAATATACTTGTGTTTCAGATCCAATCTTGGCTTATTATAGACTTCAGGTCTGAATAACTTTTCCATGTTGAGCAATGAGTTTGTTTTGTTTTGTTTTCCTTCTCTATCTTTATTTTCCTCTGTTGCTTTAAAAGCATATTAAACCTTCCAATCAAATACACTTGTGTTTAACTTTTATAATTATCGAACAAAAATTTTTATGTGTTCAGAAAATATTTTGAACATATATATCCCAATATTAAGAAGTTTACACCTCAGGGGCCCAAAGGTGGACCAGCAGGTTAAGTGCACCCCCCACCCCATCCGCCGCTCCCCACCTGCAGGGGGCGTTACTTCACAAGTGGTGAAGCCACTCTGCAGGTGTCTCTCTTTCCTCTCTCTGTCTCCCCCCTCCTCTCTTGATTTCTCTCTGTCCTATCCAACAATGACAGCAGTAACAATAATAATACCAACAACAATAAACAACGAGGGCAACAAAAGGGAAAAAACAGCCTCCTGGAGCAGTGGATTTCTGGTGTAGGCACTAGCCCCAGTGATAACCCTGGAGGAAAAAAAATGTTTATGTTTCAAGAATTCATTATTTGTATCTCCTTCAGGTCTAGTTCTCTTGTCTGCATTTATTCTTATTTAATTATTGTTATTTAGTCATTATATATTGTAACCTTGCATGCATGGTCAACTTTAATTGGAAGGCATAGTGTTCATGATGGTATGAGTTCCCAGATGTTATTTTCTTCCTCCAGAATGGATGCAATTTTGCTTCTATCAGGCAGCTATGTAAGGACAGATCACAAGACAATTTTTCTGATTTCTCTATTTTTTAAGGTAATCTGTGTAATAAACGATTGATCTTTATCACATACAGCTCACCCTTTAGGTGTTCCAAAATATTCAGGACTATATAATACAATTATATATACTACATAATATAATATTCAGGATATATAATATAATTATCTAATATGCAGGTGCATCCTAAAATTTTGTACCTTACATGCCTAATCTGCTTCACTAACACTCTGGTCCTGGTACCAACTAAAATCTGTGATGTTAACTAGGCATCTTTTTAAAGTCTTTTCTTTGGCAGGTATTTAATTCAGTATTTTGCTTCGCAGACTCCATAGGATTCCATAGGGCTCATTTGGACTTCTCAGATTCTTCAACTTCATCTCTAAATTGCCAAGCAAATAAAAAGTCCTCAAAAATAATAAAAAGCGGGCGCCGGGTGGTAGCGCAGTGGGTTAAGCGCACATGGAGCACAAGGACCTGCATCAGGATCCCAGTTTGAGCCGCTGGCTCCTGACCTGCAGGCTGGTGGCTTCATAGGCAGTGAAGCAAGTCTGCAGATGTCTCTCTTTTTCTCCTCCTCTCTGTCTTCCTCTCCTCTCTCCATTTTTCTCTGTGCTAACATCGACGACGACATCAATAACAATAACAACAATAATAACTACAACAACAATAAAAAGGGCAACTAAACAGAAAATAAATGATAAAATAATAATAATAATAATAAATGAGGACCACTTTGTAGCTCAGTAACAGAGCACTTAAGCAAGACACTGAGTTCTATCTCTAAAACCACATTTAAACAAAATCTATGAGACTCACTGTGCTTACAAAATACTGTAAAACCTCAGTGAATAAGTACATAGGATAGTATATAATTTTATTACTGTGGGAAATGTCAGATTCATTCACCAACATTGAGAAAGTACTCTGATCTATAATGGTAACAATTTCTATAATCAGAAGATCTTTCATATCTCTTCCCATTCTCTATCTGCTTACTTAATCCCTACATACTCTTGTTTTTTTTCTAAACTTGTCTTGGCAAAAATATCTGATCCTTTCTTTGCATCTCCAAAACACATGTATTCCAACTTTAATATAGAACATAACATTCTAATTTGTATCATTATAATTGTTTAGACATATGTCTGGGAGACCATTTCAGGTAATAACAGTACCTTCATTCAATGTGAAACCCCTAAATGGTGCTCAGTTAATCTGTGTTAAGAGAACAAATAGAGCAGGCAGTTGTGCTTTCTCTTTGGAAATAGTGACAAGATTGGTCTCTTCTTCCTATTTCATTTCCAGCTCAATATTTTAAATGATCTGTTATGTTTAATTCAAGTAACATCATGACAGAGATCTGAAATTTTTGCCAAAGTATTACACTGTATGTAAAGTAACAGGAATTAAAGGAGAACCACTTTAAGTAGCTTTAACACAAACATTTCAATCTGTCATGCTCCCTTCCATGGGTGAAGGAACTGTAAATGAAGTAGTTGGCTCTTAGAGAGCTATGGCACAATTCTTGGCTCACTTTGATAAATATTGATCTTGTATAAATTACTCAGAAGAGGCAGTCGATGGTTCTGGGAGCAACATACATAACTCCCATTCCCCTTTATGCAAAGACATAAATCATTTATGAATAGAGCCCCACATGCTCCATGAATAAGTTCCTTAGATTCCAAGATGACTGATACTCAAGTATTTTTCTCATTTGAGTGCCGACCTAAATTTACGCAAGCATTCAGACTACATGAAGTTACAATGCCTTTTTGTTCACTGTAAGGTGAGAGATGCATAATAGGGTTTCATGGGTAAACATCGCATGCTTCAAAATAAACACCATTAAATGCAACTGCACATTTGTGCCTTTAATATAGCTGATGGCAAGAGGATAGATTTTTAGAAATATCTCATGTCATGTTCATTTAATTTTAAGTTATAGTTGCCGGTGGAACTAGGAGGGTTAATGTGTGTGTGTTTGTGTTTGTGTGTCTGTGTGGAATTGTAGAGAATTTGTTTTCTCTGACTGCAGTTGAATTAATCCTTTGGTTTCATCTGGTAAATTGTGAATAGCACAATAAGGGGTCTGTGTGTGGTGAGGAGTCATTAAAATAAAGAACCAAAGGGCAGCAAACATTGGTTTTCAGGGATTCTTGTAGTAAGATTAATAATGAGTGTTTTACCTCTGGGGACTTCATGACTGAAGGGACAAGAGGAAAGATAAAGAGACAGACTGACAAATAGCTTGTGGTCTCTTGGAAGGAGCTGGAATGTATCATTAGAGCTCATACAAAGGGTCAAAATGCTGAGACTTCTTGGGAAAAAACAAAGAAATGTGACATGTTTTTTGGCACCTTTTGTTTTTTTTCTGTGACTTTCCCCACCTTGCAGCTTTTTTGCTCTCCAGTTTGAACTTTTTCACATTCCATGCATTATGGATGTTTGTTTCATAATTTAAATTGTATATGATCCATGACACAAGAAATACATTTTTTAAGATTGACAGACAGCAAATCTTTAATGAAGACTCAGAGACATATATACAGGAAAAAATACTACCAAATTATTAATCAAAGAAGAATGGAAAGCCAAGTAAATACCTGCTATGAAAGATTTATTAAACAAGATGTGGAATACTACTACAAAGAATAAAACATGTACATTAAATATAAACATACCAGATATAAGGTTATCAAAATTTTATTGAGGGTTAAGGGAAGGAAAAGAAGGCTGCAGGACAGACTTTATAATATGAAAACAAAATCACACCACATATATATAGTTTACGATGGTGATATCTTGAGAATGCAAAGAGCGTCAGAGGACGGTAGACTTCTTATGTTGAGTATGTCTGGGTTTCTTGAATTTACTGTAGTGCACAAGAGTCGCTTCTTGGTTTGATTTTGGCCATTGAAAATAATTTTTATTATTTTATTATTATTATTATTTAGTTATTATTTATTATCAGAAAGTTCATTGTCTTTCAGATCCATGATCAGCTGTCGTCAATAAGTCTTTTACTATACATGGTATGTGAGTAAATAGTCAAAATGAGCACACGCTCTTAATTGTGGCTACATAATACGAATGAAAGCTAAGCATGAAAGTAAGCATTTAAATCAGTTGACTATCTCCCTCATTTCAGGAAAGAAGAAACTGAGTTCTGAGGATGATAAACTGCAATCATTCACCACTTTAGGCATACAGAAATTGTCCCACCAAATGTATACTGGTGTTTCCAGTCCAAAGAATATGGTTATTAAAAGATGGAAGTATGGTTTTCTCCAGCTGTATGGTATTCACCACCTCGTGCTCACCTATGTAAGCCAATGTGAGATCTGATGTAGTTAGTGGAGCATCATGAATGAAAGATAGAGGAAAGAATTCAGAGGATTTTCACAGCAGTATATAGTATTGAATTCACTCTTGATTGAGACATGGACCATTAGCAAGTTATAAGGAGAAAGATAACATTGTAGACAGGGCAATCAGGACACACAAACAATAGAAAGCACAATATGTTGAGATGGGAATTGCCAATAAAGCATTTACAACATAACGGAAAATATAGACCACCTGTTCAGGATAGGAGTGGCACTTCCTTAACATTCATCTTACCTGTAACAAAAAAGGAAACTTGAAGTTTATGGATGAATTCATATCCTCTGTTATAGAATTTGCTACATCAAAGAATCTAATAATGTGCTATGGATTTAACTTTCTAAGATATTTAATGTCCTGAAGATTTGTTTGGCCCTAAAGAATAAATAAATAAATAAATAAATAAATAAAACAAAATACCAAAAAAGAAGAAAAAAACGAAAGAAAGAATTTATTTTTTAAAAGGTAAGAGAAAATAGCATGACTGAAGTCAGAATTATATGGAGGGAAATAAGAGCTATGTGTATGGTAGATAAGTGGATAAAATATTGGAAAAGTGTTAAGACATGTTTAAAATATGCTAAGAAATTATGCATAGACATAATTTTATTTCATTTTCACAATGTGAGGCATGAATATGATTTACTTCTCCTTCAGGAATTAGAAAGGCTCAGAAACATTAAGTGGCACATTTTGGGGCACAGAGCCAGCAGTGCTAGGTGTGGGTTTGAGAGCTAATCCTTTTCTGATGCTGGAGTTATTTCTATTGTGTTAGAATTTCTCACAAGATGTCTGGGAGAAAGAGGATGTGGTATCCAGAAAGTCATAAAAAAAAATAAATTAAAACAATCTAAAGAGTTTAAGGGACTGGGTAGTGGCACACTTGGTTGAACTGATACGTTTTTATTTTATTTTATTATTTATTTATTCCTTTTTGTTGCCTTTGTTGTAGTTATTATTGTTGTTATTACTGATGTCATATTGGATAGGACAGAGAGAAATGAAGAGAGGAGGGGAAGACAGAGAGGGGGAGAGAACGATAGACACCTGCAGACCTGCTTTATCACTTGTGAAGCAATGCCCACCACCCCGCAGATGGAGAGCTGGGGGCTTGAACCAGGATCCTTACGTCAGTCCTTGTGCTTTGTGCCCCCTGTACTTAACCCGCTGCACTATTGCCCAACACCCTGAACTGTTACATTACAGTGCACAAGGACTCTGGTTTAAGCCCCTGTCTGCAAGCAGCGCTCCAGGTGTCTGTCTCTCTCTTTCCCACTCTATGTCCCTTTCCAACTCAATTTCTCTCTGTTCTGTCAAATAAATAAGTAAAAGTTTAAGAGGGGCTTGGAAGTGACTTGCACACTGAGAAGAGTGTACATGTTACAGTACACAAGGACTCATATTCAATCTCCTGGCACCTATCTGCAAGGGGAAGCTTCACGAGCAGTGAAGCAGTACTGTAGGTGTCTCTTTCTCCCTGCATCTCCCCCTCTTCTCTCAATTTCTCTCTGTCTCTGTCCAAAGTGAATGAATGAGTAAATACAAACAGGAACAAATTTAAAGGGTGCTTAAAAAATAAAATTGATATGTACGGTCCCATGACTGAGAACAATAAGATATACCAATTGTGGAGAATAGGAAAATTTCCCTCAGCACTTTATTATGGAAAATGTAAAGGAAAATTAAAGAACTGTACATGGAAAACTCTTTACCACCACCCGGATATCATGATTAATATTGTGTTGTTTGTGCTTTATCAAGAGCTGTATTTAAAAAATAATAATAATTAAAATTCTGACTAGGTAATCACTGACAATTATACATAAAATAAATAATTTACAAATAATTATTAAAATACTTCTATAGTGTAAGTTTTTTTTGTTTTGTTTTGTTTTTATTTTTTTATTTAAGAAAGGATTAATTAATAAAACCATAGGGTAGGAGGGGTACAACTCCACCTGAAATGGAATGGGAGTATTATAGTGTAAGTTTTATGAGGTCAAGGACAACCATGTCTGGCTTGGCTCTCAGCACAGTGTTGAGCACAGATAAATAGTTATTGAATGAATGAATAACATAATACCAGTTTGTAAAGAAAATGTGCTTATAGTGAAAAAAGGAACACAGTATATTCTCCAGTGAATTAATAATTAGGAAAACAACCTTCTATGCATAGAAGAAACCATAAATGACTAGTATCAAACCAGAAGATTGTCAATTTAAACTGTTAAACCTTTATGTGCTACACATTCAAATATACACTACAAAAATATATAAAGAGTTGAAACCACCAAAATTTTATTTTAGTTAATGATCATGTACATTAGTAAAAGGCTTGTCTCAAGTGGCCTCCCCCAGGGCTCTGTTCTGGCTCCTACGCTATTTAATATTTACATCAATGACCTCCCAGAAACTTCTTCAAGGAAGTTCATCTACGCCGATGACATCTGCTGTGCAACTCAGGCATCCAAGTTCGACATCCTTGAGGAAACACTCACGAAAGACATGTCTCTGATATCTGATTACTGTAAAAAATGGCAACTAATCCCTAGCACTGCAAAAACGGTATCATCTGTTTTCCATCTACACCATGCCTCGGCCTCACATGAGCTTAATGTGCAGCTTGGCGATACGAGAACCCGGCATGAAGCCCAGCCAGTCTATCTTGGCGTTACTCTCGATCGCACTCTGTCATTTCACAAACATCTCATAAAAACTGCAGCAAAGGTGGACGCGAGGAATAACATCATTGCAAGACTGGCCAGCTCCTCATGGGGTGCGAGCGCTTCCACACTACGATCATCATCTCTGGCATTATTCTATTCTACTGCAGAATACTGTGCCCCAGTATGGTTCCATAGCCCCCATGTCTACTTGGTCGATTCCAAATTATATGCCTCCATGAGGATCATTTCTGGAACCATCCGTTCCACCCCCGTTCCGTGGCTGCCAGTTCTTAGCAACATCGCCCCGCCAGATATTTGTCGGGATGCGGCATCATCTAAGTTCATTTCCCACGTCTACGCTCTACCGGACCTGCCAATATATGCGGATATCTTCGCCCACCCTGTCCAATGCTTGGCGTCTTGTCACCCAATCTGGTCCCCTATGCCTACACTGAACTTCTCTGTTCCAGACTCTTGGAAACAGAGTTGGCAGTCAGCTGAGGTAAAGAACAAACACCTCATCACAGACCTCTGTAAGCGTCAACCCGGCTTTGACCTAGCACGTTATGAATGGGCCCTCCTCAATCGCTATCAAACAGGCCATGGCCGGTGTGCTGCTATGTTTCATCGCTGGGGAGCCAGAGACGACCCGAACTGCCCCTGCGGCTACAGACAGACTATGTCCCACATAGTCAATGACTGCCACCTCTCCAGATTCAAAGGAGGTCTCGAAACTTTACATCAGGCTCAACCTGACACTGTTGACTGGCTACAGAAGAAGGGCAAACGCTAGAAGAAAAAGAAGTAAAAGGCAAGTTGTTGCTAAGTAAATCTGAAGAGTAGATGAGAGGTGGAAAGAACATAGATTGTTATGAACCAGTGGGCTAAGTATTTCATTAAAAAAAAAAAAAAAGAAGCCAAAGCATTCAAATCCTTAGTCTCTACCTGCAGGGGGAAAGCTTCATGAATGGTTGAGCAGACTACAGATGTCTCTATTTCCTCTCTCTCTCTCTCTTCTGTCTCTATCATAATCAAAATGTAAAATGAAATAAAAAGTACAAATTCTTAAAAATGTGGAGGTAACAGATATAGATAGCATTATGGCAGAATAAAAAGTGGGTGGGTTAGAAGTAATGGCCTCACTCCACTATAGTTTACTGAGCAAACTCTCACTGAGGCAACCAAAACAGAGGAGACAGTTTATTTTGATAAGTGAGCCCACGATTACTGTAGACAACAATTATTTAAGGACTAGAGGGGAGGCTGAACTAAGGAAGGAAAACAAAGGGGAATATAATTATATTTAAAAACATTTCAATGATTAACGAAAAAAAGAAGCAGAAATCATGGTTTTAAGGTGGAAGTTAAGGTGATTGTATATACATATATGCATATAAAGTGTAAACATACACTGGTCAATACACTTAATTACAACATAAAGATTATAACGTAAGAATTGGTACACTCTGAGGTCCAGAAACAAATAGAAAATAGGTTAGTTAAAATTCTAAAGAAAGTGGAGGTCAGAACTCATGTGGGAGAATGCAGTTTTAATGCCTGAGGCCAAAAATAATCTATGTTCAGTGGGATTTCAGCTATGGAATATCTGGTAAGAGAAAACAATATCAAAGTCAAATAACCAACACTTACCTTCCTCCCACCCTCACATGAAACATAAACCAGAGGCAGTTATTCTGCCTTGAGATGAAAAGGGAAGTCATCTAATGAGTGTATAACTATAAGTAGTGAATATTTCTTTTTTTAAAGCTTTTTTAAAGATTTTTTTCTTACATTTATTTATTTTCCCTTTTGTTGCCCTTGTTGTTTTAGTAGTGAATATTTCTATGAAGAAAATATGGATAGTTAAAGAGAAAGATAAAGTTTTTGATTGTTTTATTTTGAAGAGAAAACTGCTTCAGTGTAGGAGACATTTAAGTAGTGATGTAATTAAAGGAAAACTGTTTTTTTATTAGTTATTTATCAATTTATAACAAAACACCCTAGGATTTGACTTAAAACAACAATTATTGGGGCAGGACAGTTCACATGTGGAATGACAACCTTTCAGCTTTATTACTCGGGTGAGACCTTTCCTTTCATAGTATACTCTAATTCCATCCCAGGTGTTTCACTTTCTAACAAAGTCCCAAAACCTAGATATACACCAGTTTCTGTGAGAGAGAGCATATGTTCACTACAAAACATATACCTGAAAGCAGAAGTACACTAGAGTTTGCAGTGAGTACCCCCCTAACACTTCCTCTCCACTATTCCAAGCTTTGGGTCCATGATTGCTCAACAATTTGTTTGGCTTTGCATGTTAACTCTCTTTTCATTCACCAGGTTCCAGATGTCATCAGGATGCCGGCCAGGCTTTCCTGGACTGAAGACCCCACCATTGTGTCCTGGAGCTCAGCTTCCCCAGAGACCCACCCTACTAGGGAAAGAGAGAGGCAGACTGGGAGTATGGACTGACCAGTCAACGCCCATGTTCAGCGGGGAAGCAATTACAGAAGCCAGACCTTCCACCTTTTGCAACCCACAATGACCCTGGGTCCATGCTCCCAGAGGGATAGAGAATGGGAAAGCTATCAGGGGAGGGGGTTGGATATGGAGATATCAGGGGGTGGTGGGAATTGTGTGGACTTGTACCCCTCCTACCCTATGGTTTTGTTAATTTATCCTTTCTTAAATTAAAAAAAAAGAATAAAATAAAAAAATAAAAAGGGAAGTCATCTAATAAATGAATGTATAACTGTAAGTAGTGAATATTTCTTTTTAAACTTTTTTAAAGATGTTTTTCTTATATTTATTTATTTTCCCTTTTGTTGCCCTTGTTGTTTTAGTAGTGAATGTTTCTATGAAGAAAATATGGATGGTTAAAGAGAAAGATAAAGTTTTTGCTTGTTTTATTTTGAAGAGAAAACTGCTTCAGAGTAGGAGACATTTAAGTAGTGATGGAATTAAAGGAAAACTGTTTTTTATTAGTTATTTGTCAGTTTATAACAAAACACCCTAGGATTTGACTTAAAACAACTATTATTGGGGCAGGACAGTGGCATTCCCAGTAAAGAACACATTTCTCCATACTTGAGGATCTGTGTTCAAACCCACAGTCCTCAACTACAAGGGGGAATCTTCAAGACAGTAGAGTAGCTGACTCTCTCTCTCTCTCTCTCTCTAGCTCTCCCTCCCTCTCCCTCCATACCTCTCTCAGAAAAAGAAAGGAAAAAGGAAAAGCAAACAAATAGACAAAGGCTGGTGGACTTGTCCAGCAGGTACTGAGCCTTAGTAGTTGATTTTGGTGTGTCTAGATCCTGGCTTAAATTGTCCCAACATTTCTGGCCCAGCATGTCAACAAGAAGGCAATCAAGGTGTCCTCTGGGACTGTGGTCATTGCAAAACCTAACAGAACCTGCTTCCAATATCACTCAGAACATTCTTGGCAGAACTGAATCCCTCTCAGATTGCTAGGGGACTCAGTTCCTCACTTTCCACTGACCAGAAATTAACCCCCAGTTCTTTGACACATCAGCTTCTCTGCAAAGCAATCACAAAAAACAAACTCATCATCTGAACAAGCAAATGAGAAGAGCCAGGAGAGAAGGTAATTAAGAACAAAATCACAGTCTTTTAGAACATAGTCTTAGATGTGCTATATTGCTATATTCTATCCTTTAGAAGCAAGTCACTTGTCCAGCCCACACATAGAGGAGATTACATCAGGCTGTGGATTCCCATAGAAACTATCATCTGAAGTCATGTCAGAAAGCTGTTTAATTCTAGGTAGTGTACTATATGCATACAGACTTAAGGGGTGGGCATTCCATATGTTAAGAACAGCAAATATCAACACCAAGGTATGTTGGAAGAACAGAGGGAGAAGACTGCAAAGGAATAATCCAAGTTGGAGGTAGAGCATGAAAAGTAAGCACAGGCCAGATCCTAGACCATATGGAATGTTTTAGGTCCTAATAGTTTGGATTTAATTATAGTTTTGAAGAAAAGCTCTTGGAAAGTTTTAAGCAGATGAAGTGTTTTTTTGTTTTTTTTTCATGGTTGGTTTTGTTTTGTTTTAAGAGGCAAAGAAGGCAGAGAGAGAAAGAATGAAAGAGACCATAGCACCAAAACTTCTTTTAATGCTGTGGTGGCCAGGCTCAAATCTGGGTCATTCATATGACAAAGCAGCACACTCTCCAAATGAGCTATTTCACTAGTATGGGCAGAGAACATTAAATCAAACTCCTTTATAAAATCATAGTGATAATGATATATTCTTTCACCGCCCCCTATTGTTGCCCTTATTGGTGTAGCCTTGTTGTGATTATTATTGTTGTTGAAGCCATTCGCTGTTGGATAGGATAGAGAGAAATGGAGAGAGGAGGGGAAGACAGAGAGGGGGAGAGAAAGATAGACACTTACAGACCTGCTTCACTGCTTGTGAAGTGACTCCAATGCAGGGGGTGAGCTGGAGGCTCAAACCAGGATACTTACAATGATCCTTTCGCTTTGCGCCACGTGCGTTTAACCCGCTGCACTACCACCCGATCCCCAATAATGATATATTCTGTTTTAATTCATGACCTTTCTAAGGCGAAGTTGGTAATTCCTTCTCAATTTTTCTCTGTATTAAAAAAATTATTTTGTCTTACCAGTTCTTAAGATCCTGAATTTGATAAACTGGTAGCCATAAAAAGACTATTCAAATATAAATGGGGCTATTGGAAAAGTCAAATGCACTTTTCTATATATATATTAAATTATTTTCTTTATTTATTAAATAGAGAAAGCCAGAAATCGAGAAGGAAGGGAGTGGTAGAGAGGGAGAGAGACAGAGAGACACTTGGCACACTGCTTCACCACTCACAACTCAAGAAGCTTTTCCCCTGCAGGTGGGGACCAAGGACCTGAACCCAGGTCCTTGTGCATTGTAACTGGTGTGCTCAACTATGTGTGCCACCACCTGGCCCCTCTTTCTTTATTTTTCTATGCAAATACACATCTTGACTATTCTGACAACTACAACATATAAATTTTGAATTCCCATTTGCTGTCTGGAGAAGAAATTTGAGTTGATTTGTTATTGTGATTATTACTTTAATATTCATTGTAATCAGTTGAGTTTGTACCACTTTAACCTCAAGAAAAAGTTGAAGAGAACAAGGAGTTGGGGTGAGAATTGGTGGTACATCACTATCTTCTAACCATGTGTGTGGAGTCAGTGGTATCCTATCAACCATGGTTTTGTGGGGTCTAGTGTCTACTTCCTCCTGGAGAATAAACATGCTAAAACCGCTGATTCCTTCTCCCTAGTTATCTGGGTCAGTTAATCCCAGCACATAGCTGCCAGCTGAGCTCCGCTTTGGCCAAGTTGCTCTGCTTTGAAATTCTCCCCAGGTTACCTCGCCCAATGATGTCAGCCTGGGTGAGTGCTCCACCAGCCCTCTCTCTCACAAGATGATGTGCAAGGGGAAATGCTGGTTGTCTCTGCTCAGGAAACATCTGGTTGATCCGCTAGTTCTCAAGCGGGCAACTGGCTATTTTATAAGTTAGTGGAATAGAGTAGGATGGGGGAAGACACAGAGATTCAGCGATTACTCAGCCTGGCCAACAAGTCACAAACTGAAGTGAGACTTGAGGAAACAGCCTCCCTGGCAGCCCTCCCCAGGGACCCAGGCTACTGCTGCACTGTCACATTTCCTAGCTTGTAATGGAAAATGAATGCTGTTTACAAGAGCTTAAAGTAGCTGAAATGGGAACATGAGCCAAGCAGTGTAGTGGAGGGCAAACTCCTACTTAGAAGCTTTCAGTAATTACTCAATAGCAGGTCTGAAATACAGCCTCCTAATGAAGAATGTTATTCACTTTCCCTTGGAAAATGTAAAATCTACACTCACTGGTAAACAGAACCCATGACCACTTAAAAACAGATTCTGTCCCTCATAAGCTATTTGACACAGAACAAAAAATGCTGTATGTCCTTCAATATCATTTTTGTCCTATATGAACCAGTAGAAAGGAACCTGGGAGAACAGATAAGAGAAACTAGATTTGCTGTGCTGCCCTAGTCCCCACTAACCTCTTTATCTGTTACAGGGAGATTCTGGTCTGCAAATGAAAAGTTCTTCTCTTCTGTCCCAGCCCTGCCTCCTTTCTTTACTCCTTCAGTTAAATATCTTTCTGGTGTGTAGACTTTTCTGGTGTGAAGTCATTTTTGACTGACTTACTACATTATTCAGGATTTTCTAGATAAAAAGAGCCACAGAATGTGCACATGGTGTGTATGTGTATGCATATACATACTTATATAGAAAGAATACAAGAAATTGGCTCACATAATCATGCAAGCTGATCATTTCAAGGTCTTCCGTTAATGAACTGGAGACCCAAGAGAATCTACGGTATGGTTTCAGCCTCAGGACCAGTGCATTAAAAACAAATAGCCACCTGTGTTTGTTTCTTTTTCTTTTTCTTTTTTACCAGAGCACTGCTCAGTTCTGGCTTATGGTGGTTCAGGGGATTGAACCTGGGACCTTGGAGCCTCAGGCATGAGAATCTGTTTGTATAATCATTATGCTATCTACCACTGCCCTCCACCTGTGTTTCTGCTCAGATCTGAATGAAGGTAGGTTAAGACTGATAGCTCAGCTAGCAGCCAGGCAGAGAGAGTTCCTGCTTACCTACAGAATGGCCAGCCTTTGTCTTCTCTTTGGATTTCCATCTAACTGACTGAGGCCTACTCCCATGAGGCAGCACCATCTGATTGACTCATTCTACTAAATCAAATGTTGGTTTCAAATACACCTAATAGGCAAACTCAGAATGTTTGATCAAATAAGTGAATACATGAGCCCATTAAGTTGACACACAATATTAACAATAACATTTGTTGAAATTCTAATGACAAAACAAAAAAGAAAGAAATTGACCTAACATTAGGAAATGCCCATTGAGTACCAAAGGGTTTATTATTATTGTTGTTGTTGTCTAACTTTATTTTACTTGATAGAGGAAAACTGAGAGAGAAGGGGATTAGAGAAAGAGACAGAGAGACACATGCACCACTGCTTTACCACATGTGAAGCTTTCCTCTTGCAGGTAGAGACTGGGGATTTGAACCTAGGTCGTTATGCATGGCGATTCATACACTTAACCATGTGTGCCTTATCATCTCCAGTTTGTTGATTGTGAGTTTGAGGCCTAGAGAGGCAAATAACCTGCCTTTAGTAGTCCTCCAATGAGGGAGGTTGGGAATTCAAAACTAATCTTTGATCTCCAATTTATGTTTTTCTCTCTTTAGTTGTTCTCTTCTGGTTCCTGAGAGCCTTTTAAGATATTGAGTTCGGCCATCAACACGGCATAATTTCCTGACTGCATCATTTATGTATATGTCTCTCCTTATAATGCCTTCTCCACATGTGTCTGTGCTGAAATCCTACCCCACCCCTACAGAATTAGCTCCAATGTCTCCTCCTCTATAAACTTTTGACCCACTAGTCCAAAGGAACACTTCTCTTTGAACTATTCATTAGTTGCTACTGGTCAAACTGATTTTTAAAAAATCTTATAACTATATTAAGAAGTTTACTTCCTTTTTCCTGAAACAGGGTGGTCAAGATATTTCATCATCTCTAATCTCAGCTTTCATCATTGAATCCAAGGCAGTTAGTTATATCCCAGCTGCATTGAAGGGAATGAGGAGAAGACAGTTTGTAACTTTTCTTATTCATGTCTTGTGCTGTAAGGGCAATATACTATTCAAGCTCATATGACCTTGGCCGGAATTTAGCCTCACTGCCATACCACACTGCAAGGGAAACTGAGAAGTCATGCATTTTCTTCACCCTCAACTACTCTGAAATTAGGAAAATTAGGAACTTTGCAGAACAATTATCCCTTAGCCACAAACTCCAAAACAATATATCTTTTCCTTCCATATAATGATAATCACATTGTCTCGCACAGCTATATACAAGATACTGGGTACTGTCCAGCAAACCATAACAAAGGGACTTTTCAAAGTTAACCCAATTAACAAATAATGTGATGATAATATTAACTATTGATTGTCTTTTTGAACCCTAAGACAGCAGGAACCTCACATCTTCACTATAGAGCCCCTACTTCCCCCAGTCCTGGAACCCTTGGATAGGGCCCACTTTCCCGTATGCATCTCCCAATCCAAACCAAATAACATTGCATCTGCCGATTACAACCTAACCAAAGCAACGATTGCTACCTCAACATGCTTTACCTCAGAATGTATCCAGAGACTTCACGTGTGGAATGACAACCCTTCAGCTTCGTTACTCGGGTGAGACCTTTCCTTTAATAGTACACTCTAATTTCATCTCAGGTAGTTCACTTTCTAACAAAGTCCCATAACCTAGATATACACCAGTTTCTGTGAGAGAGAGCTTATGTGCACACGTATCTATAAACTACTGCAAAATATATACCTGAAAGCAGGACTACACTAGAGTTTGCAGTGAGTACCTCCCTAACACTTCCTCTCCAGTATTCCAAGCTTGGGATCCATGATTGCTCAACAAATTGTTTGGCTTCATATGTTAACTCTCTTTTCAATCACCAGGTTCCAGATGCCACCAGGATGCTGGCTAGGCTTCCCTGGATTGAAGACCCCACCAATGTGTCCTGGAGCTCAGCTTCCCCAGAGTCACACCCTACTAGGGAAAGAGAGAGGCAGACTGGGGGTATGGACCGACCAGTCAACGCCCTTGTTCAGCGGGGAAGCAATTACAGAAGCCAGACCTTCTACCTTCTGCAACCCTCAACGACCCTGGGTCCATGCTCCCAGAGGGCTAGAGAATGGGAAAGCTACCATGGGAGGGGGTGGGTTATGGGGATTGGGTGTTGGGAATTGTGTGGAGTTGTACCCCTCCTACCTTATGCTTTTGTTCACTAATCCTTTCTTAAATAAAAAATTAAAAAAAAAAAAGATGCTGAAAGTGAAAAAAAAAAAATCACATTGTCTCATTAGTATATACTGTGTATGTACTCCATGTCCTCACTAGACTTATTCCCCAGGGGATGAATCCACCTCACCTTTCTGTAGTCACTGTCTACCACTAGTCCTGGCATATTATCCAGAGAACTTAGAGAGTCACTCTCCTGTTGCTTAGTTATTGCTTCATTTTTCAGTTTGTGAAATAAAGCACAGAGTACATCTATCTGAGTATGTACACACAAATATACATTCATATATTAGTAGTATAATTTTTCTGAAGCCCTCTCATTTTGTTGGCTTGAGACTCTGTAAACCTGAGTAACACGATTCTTTTTCTCAAATACAATATATTCTCTTTTTATAGTCAGGAATTAAAGCAGAAAAAAATACTTTGGAGAAAGAAGTTTTTTCAAAAAAATTATTTATAAAAAAGAAACATTGACAAAACCATAAGACAAGAGGGGTACAAATCCACACAATTCCCACCACCAGCTCTCTGTAACCCATCCCCTCCTATGATAGCTTTCCTATTCTTTAACCCTCTGGGAGTATGGACCCAAGGTCATTGTGGGATGCAGAAGGTGGAAGGTCTGGCTTTTGTCAGATTTTTTTTTATGTCTTTCCTTTTTTCTTTCCTTCTCTGGCCCCTGAAGAGAAACTGCTTGACACAGATACATTAGAAAGCATGATCAAAGAGTCGGGCGGCAGTGCACCGGGATAAGCGCAGGTGGCACAAAGCTCAAGTACCTGTGTAAGGATCCTGGTTTGAGCCCCTGGCTTCCCACCTGCAGGGGAGTCGCTTCACAAGCATGAAGCAGGTCTGCAGATGTCTCTTTCTCTCCCCCTCTCTGTCTTCCCCTCCTCTCTCCATTTCTCTCTGTCCTAACAATGATGACATCAATAACAACAACAACAATAAAAAAACAAGGGCAACAAAAGGGAGAATAGATATAAGTTTTTTAAAATCTTTTTTAAAAAAGCAAGCATGTTCAATGAGAAATGGGTAACAGTAAAGAGATGTTCTCTGTCCTCCCTTCTTTCTGATTAAATTTCAGAGACTGATGCTTCACTGTGGAACTTAAATGTGAGTGTAGGATACTCTGCATCCTACCTGACTTTGGGATTGGGTGTGTATGCGGGAGGGGGGTGGATAATGGGAGGCTATAGATGTTAAGAATGAATAAAACTTTTCAGGTCATTCCTCAACCTAAAATCCTTCGAAATCCAAATTCCTTGCCTTGGCTCTCAGACTCCCCCAGGGATGCCCACTTCTCTCTCCACAGATTAGCTGTCACTCCTTCACTGTCACTGCTCCAGCCACTCTCTTTTGGTAGTTCTTTAGCACCACTGCTATTCTCTATGTCAGGGTGATTTTTTGTGAATCCCCCCTCCCCAGCCTTCATTCAGATATCTCCAGGACATTTTTCTCTGACTGCCCTCACCCAAACTTGGCTAGGACTTGCAGTGTTACACCCTCTACCACCCTCTGACTTTTCGGAAACTCTTGCCCCTCCAACAGCTTGTTCCACTGTGTTTGCTTCACTAGACCATTAGCTCCTTGAGAGCTGGAACCAGAGGTTTCATTCACCTCAGGATTCACGGTGGTGTCCAGCCTTTTGTCAGGCAGAAGCCAGACTCATAAGAAGCACCAGATAGGGGCTGGGCAGTGGCACACCAGTAGAGAGCACACATTGGCATGCTCAAAGACCTGGTTTCAAACCCCCACTCCCCACCTACAAAAGGGATGTTTCATGAGTAGTGAAGCAAGGCTGCAGGTGTCTCTCTTTTTCTCTTATTTCCTCCTTCTCTCTCAGTCTCTCTTTGTCTTATCACAGAAAACAGCAACAATAACAAGAAACTGAAGGGTGAATGCATATTCTAAAGCTTTTAAAAATGTTGCCTCAAGTCAAGTGAGTGATGAGAACTAAATAAGCTTTTCTTGCTTCGTCTTGCTTAAGTCCAGCTTGGAAGCAGGTTTGATAGGTAGGCAGTTGAAATGGGGATTCTGGGTGAGGAATCTCAGTCAAGGAAGTAGGCCAAGACTTGCACTGTGAATAAGAACACATTTAAGGGAAGTGATCCTCTACTGGAACTGCTTACCTCACTAACTTTAAATTAATCAGTGTGAATAACTTACCTGTAGAAAAAACTTGGTGCTTCTTCTGTCTTAAAATCCTGAGTTTTCAGGACTAGTGAGGTAACGCACCTGGTGGGTGGCATTGCTATACATTTACCCTCCAATCCTGACTCAGTACACTGAGTACTACAGTACTTAGGGAATCTTTATTGCCACAGTCTCTCTCCCTTGCTACAGTCAGCCTGGAACATTTGCCCTGTTGAAAACAAAAACACATCTGCTGTACACATTACTAGCGGCCACACCATGACAGTCACCCCTTAATAAGGAAATACTCTAGTGTTTTCAGGAAGGGCCAGTGGGGACCTACAGACATCTATAACCATCAAAAATGATGAACTAAGGTAATGATTTGGCTTATGTTAAATACTACAATATTATTTAATGTAACCAAACTGTACCTCTTTATTTGGACATGTTTAATCTTCTGGGTGTGTCAATAGGAAGATCATACCTAGTAATCTTGTACTTATTCATTTAGCTGCTATTTGAGTAGCTACTAAACATTATCCTAGGGCCAGTAAGCAAAGTGAAACAGCTATTTCTGTACTCAAAGATCTTATTGTCTATCCAGAAATCTAGAGGTAGGGAAAGTAAGTGAAACAACTGTTAGAAGAGTGCTACTGTATTAGTAAGTTCCAAATGGTGCCTCCATCCCTGTGGAAAAATATACCTTGAGGAGTCATGTGTAACTTCTAAAGCACTAGTTCTACATTGTTGTCCCTGGAGTGTCTACTGTTGGCTCAGTAGTTCTGTTTCCCACATGCCCTTTAATTTCAGTATTATATAGGATCATCTTCTTTTCCAAATCAGCAAGCATAAGCCAAAAAAAAAACCAAAAAACAATTATAACTCTAACAATTAAAGCAAGCTTTGTTTCTTCCCTCACCCCCCAACCCCCTTGCCTAGGAACTTACATTGCTGGCATTCTCAGAGTTCTTAGCAAATTGTTAAATGACACAGTTTGCATGGCATCCTTGCACAGGGATTCTCTAAAGACTCTATCATCTTAGCACTTGTGTTTTCATGACTTTATACACAAAGTTTTAACTCCACTTTTATTGCAGGAGACCTTTAGACTTCACTTATCCAGTGCTAAATTTTAGCTACTCTACTGATAGTATTATAATAAACTGATGAGGTATTTGATCATCTACATAATTCTATTCATATGACAGTGACTGGAACTTTCATGTTTAGAGATGCCATGGGTTAGTATGGAATTTACTTGAAGATAACATTTTCTTTCTCTTCATGTGATCCTAGGAAAATATAGGTCTCTATATTTTTGTCTGCCCCCAAATACAGCTTAACATCAAAGATAATTTGTAAAAGAACAGAAATTAGTTCTAATTAGTTTAAATACCTATATTGAACCTTCCTAAGACTACATTGCACTTGGTTCTACATTGAGTGTGCCTAGAATTCTATTTTATAGTCAAGTCCATGAATTAGGTTGGTGGAGACTTGCAAATAAAAGAGACCTGGAAGCCACAAACCACAAACAGACCCAGTGTAAGTCATTCAGCATTTATTAAATATACAACACACATTTCTTTTATAGAGAGAAAACATAATCTGAAGCAACTCATTTTTTTACAAAAAAACCATTATTTTAATTTGATAGGACAGAGTAAAATTATAAGATAAATTTAGATAGAGAAGGGGGAGAAGTAGGGGGGAAGAGAGAGAGGGAGAGAGGGAGAGATAGAGAGAGAAAGAGAGAGAGACACTTGCAACACTGCTTCCCTGCTTATAAAGCCTCTGCAGGTAAGGACTTGAGCCTGGGCTTGTGCCTGGCAATGTGCTTACTGAATGAAGTACACCACTGCCCAGTGGTCGCTGAGATATCCCGTTTTATTTGATTTTCCTTTCTATCTTCATTTGACAGGACAGAGAAATATTGAGATAGGAAGGGAGAAAGACAGACACCTGCAGGTCTGCTTCACTGCTCATGAAGTATTCTCCTTGCAGGTGTGGAGCGGGGGCTCAAACTCAGGTCTAGATGTGTCACTGCAAGGCCCCTGGAGTATCCCATTTTAATAAATCATGTACTTCTTGTTTTTCTATGCTTATTAATCAAGTCTTAGAATTGTCATTACAAACAGAGTAGTTAAATAATTTTCTCTGAGATTACAAAGGCTCTTTCTTTGGCCACAAAGCATCTTGCCATACCAAAATTTAGAAGAAAACATACGAAACTAGATATAATTCGTAGTGGAAGGGTCAGGCAACTTAGGTAAAATTCCTGAGAAAAAGGTACACGGTCAACTAAGTTATAAATTCATAATTCCCTGCCTATGAGTGGTTATCATTTCAATGTCTCCAGACACTGTGGAGAGGAAATTTGTATTATTGCATAGAAAGAAAGACACCTGATTATGGTACAATGCACCAAGAAGCTGTGCTTTGGCTAAGTGCCAGAGTCATCACGATCTCTTAGTTTGCAGTAAAGTGCAGAGCTAGTGAGGTATGGGCAGCCTTTCTTTAGTAGAAGGTAGGCAAAACAAAAACCTAGACATAGGTTAAGAAAAATCAGTCATTACATTATGAGCTCATTCAGACCTGCAATAGTTTGCAAAAATGGTATGCTATCATAACAGTTAGTGGTCCTTCAAAGTAGGAGTGGGAGAAAGCTTGCTGGATTATCACCTAAAATCCCAGCCCAATCAAGTCACCAAGGCAAAGCCCAAGGCAAGTGGATACTGCATCTATCTTTCAGTCTTGTTACACACTGAGAGTCAATTCTGAAGGAGCGCAACTTCAAGTGAGACTATCTTTGCTGGTAAGAAATCACATTCTGGGAAGGAGCCAGCTTGCCAGGGATCAGCCAGTCTATGTTTTGTTGTTGTCCCTTCACCCGCCCCCCATTCCCTTAAAATAGCACAATGGAATGATTGTGTTCCCTATTGAGGACTTCCCTTTTTAAAAATAAATAAGCAAAGGTTTTCCCAATCTGACCCATAGTCAATAGTGCAAGAAGGCAGCCTGTCCCCAGGCAGGGAGATTGGGAAAGGAAGCAGGAGGGCGAGTCGTGCAAACACACACAGGAACGACGTGCTGTATCATGTGCAGGCCTCTGAGTGTGGGAGGGAGTGGCTGTGGCGCTTCTGAAGATATCATTCCACAGATACAGGTTTGGAAGTCCTTTTCTTAGGTTTTCTTGCGGTAATTACGACAGGCTTTTTCCACCTCATTTATAAAGGTGGTAACATCATGCTGCAAAGCAAAAGAGATGGTCACAACTAGAAGTAATAAACTCTCCCTAAGCCTTTGTGAGAATTATGGTGGTTATCCTTTAAAGTGGTGGGTGTGATGTGGAAATTTACCTTGTAATCTTATAAACTTGTAAACCACTATAAATTACAAATTTAAGAAAATGGCAAAAAAGTGTTACTGTATAACATGCTGACAATAGTTGATAACATTGTTTTGCATAATAAAAAAATAAGAGTAAAAGTTATATGATCTTGCAAAAAAAAAAGATATATGAGAAAGACATTTCTCTGCTCACAGAAGAACTACTTATGATTCTCTGAGATGTGGCAATAGGTAAATAAAGATGATTTGGGGAATAATGAAATAGAGCCTTTGACCCAATTACAAAAGAGTATTGCCACAGATAAAGACAAAATTAAGATCCAAGCTATAGGTGAATCCAAACTGTAAGTCGGTGTGTTATATTTTTGTCTTTTGCTCATAAAAATTAAAGACATGTCTGAGACACTGTTTTTTGAAAAGAGAAAGAAAACATTTTTCCTGTGGGATGTAGGTAGGATTGGGATGTGCTGTGGGATTCTTCCAAAGAAATGGGAAGTGAAGGGGATGAGACAATATTCTATTTGTCTTACTGAATTCAAAAGTGGTAAGGATTTGGAGGCAAGAAAGGGGTATATTATCACTTAGTAATAAGCACTATGTATGATTTTCTCCCAAAACTATCTAATTTATTCCTATTCTATGAGATAACTAATACCCCTCCTAATTTTAAGAATGGAAGAAGAATTAATGGTAATACAGGCAGTTAGAAGCAGGCCAGGATACAAAATTTTGTGTGTTTGATTCCCTGGGGATGTAGTGAGGCCTCCAATCAGTAAATAGGTAGGACTTGGACAAAGCAGTTCCCCAGGCAATCAGTCTCCTATGACCCAAGATACCACTGCAGGTCTTTTTCCATGCATATGCTTGCACGCATTTGTGCTCTCACACACACCAAAACAAACAAACACACACACACAAATAAGCCATGATAAACAATAGGTATCTACCAGGCATGGATTCATCTGCTATTCCCTAAGCCAGTTCAATCTGTTTTACTCCACATAAGCAGATACATGGTCCAAAGGCATCATTGTTCCTAGGAGGAGCGGACAATTGTTAGATCACTACAGAGAGTGATCCTGGCAGGGTCTCTAGGCATTAGCAGGGAGGGGCTGGCATTCCAGCTAAGAATTCTTTGTCTTTTGTCCCAGCCTCCATCCTGGGTGTTGGCAACCCCAACCCTTACTATAGTCACTCAGTCAAGCTGTTTCATAAAAGAGTCTCATTAGGCCTGTGACAGCCTGCGTCTTCAGCCTGAAAGCCCTGTGGCCTAAGTCAACATATATCAAACACACTTCCCCTCCTACCTCTAGGGATCTCACCTTAGTAAGATAGGTAATGTTCGGGGACGACGGAATACCCGGATAACCCGGGATATTGGAGTAATGTATGAAAACTAGAGGGAAAAAGAAAGGGCAATTTAGAAAGAGGAAAAATGTTAAAAGATTGAACAAAAAACTCTGAACTTTCAGAAGACCCAGAAAATAAGACTCTAACATATAATTCAAGTGGTCTTTCCTTAGTAACTTAACGTGTATATTTTTAAAAATATAGCTATCAACACATTTTGCTATTTATTAAAGAACAAGCAAGTGCTACTTGAGAGTTTTCTAGAAAAACAAGTGGTTATATGTTCTTCTCTCAGAATTTCTCAGGGTGGGGGAGAGTAGGGGTGGAAATCAAGGCAGACAGATTCTCAATCTCTGGATTTATAGTGAGTCAAATCAGTGTCCTCACAAATAATCAAATCTATTCTCTCATCCACCCTCACCTGAAGTGAATTTCTAACCCCCCTGATTCACTGAGCTGTCCTGGTTTCATTTGAACAATGTAAGAGTCTGTAAAGATGAGGCTAAGTTGGATTGAAATACCCATCTTACAACAAAAGTTCTGGACCAGAGGGCTTCCCAAACAAATTCTACAAAACCTTCAGGTAACAGCTAATACTATACTTCTAAAGCTCTTCCACAAGATCGAAGAAACAGGAACACTCCCTTCCAACTTCTATGAAGCCAACATCACCCTGATACCAAAAACAAATAGGGACACAACAAAAAAGGAAAACTACAGACAAATTTCTCTGATGATCATAGATGCCAAAACATTAAACAAGATCCTGGCCAACCGGATACAGCAGTATATCAAAGAGACTGTTTATCACAACCAAGTGGAATGCAAGGCTGGTTCAACATACGTAAATCAATCAATGTCATTCACCACATCAATAAAAGCAAAACCAAACACCATATGATTATCTCAATAGATGCAGAGAAAGCCTTTGACAAAATCCAACACCAATTCATGCTCAAAACCCTACAAAAATGGGAATAGATGGGAAATTACTCAAGATAGTGGAGTCCATATATAGCAAACATACAGCCAACATCATACTCAATGGACAGAAGCTGAAAACATTCACCTTCAGATACAGGACTAGACAGGGCTGTCCATTATCACCATTACTCTTCAACATACTATTGGAAGTACTTGCCATAGCAATCAGGCAAGAGAAAGAAATCAAAGAAATACAGATTGGAAGGGAAGAACTCAAGCTCTCACTATTTGCAGATGATATGATAGTATACATAGAAAAACCTAAAGAATCCAGCAGGAAACTACTGGAAGTTATTAGGCAATATAGCAAGGTAACAGGCTACAAATCAATGTATAAAAATCAGTGGCATTTCCTAATGCAAACACTGTATCTGAAGAAGAAGACATCCAGAAATCACTCCCATTTACTGTTGCAGCAAAATCAATAAAATACCTAGGATTAAAGCTGATTAAAGAAGTGAAAGACTTATATACTGACAACTATGAGTCACTATTCAAGGAAATAGAAACTGATACCAAGAAATGGAAAGACATTCTATGCTCATGGATTGGAAGAATATCAACAAATTGAATATTCTCCCCAGAGCCATATACATATGTAATGCAATATCCATCAAAGTTCCACCAAGCTTCTTTAAGAGAATAGAACAAACACTACAATCATTTATCTGGAACCATAAAACACCTAGAATTGCCAAAACCATCTTGAGGAAAAGAAACAGAAATGGAGGCATCATATTCCCAGACCTCAAACTATATTTTAAGGCCATTATCATCAAAACAGCCTGGTGATGTTGGGTATGATACACCAAATCCTAACAAAGGCCCCAGATCACATCAAATTGATTGGGTTTACAGTTAACTATTTATATACCTTTCTTACATTTGGGACCTACTGTCTCCACTGATACAGCTTTCTGGTCCTTCTGGTACTGGAACAAAAATAGGCACACAGTCCAGTGGAACAGAATTGAAAGCCCAGAACTAAACCCCCACACCGATGGACATTTAATCTTTGATAAGGGGGCCCAAAGTATTAAATGGAGAAAGGAAACTCTCTTCAATAAATGGTGCTGGGAAAACTGGGTTGAAACATGCGTAAGAATGAAACTGAACCACTTTATCTCACCAGAAACAAAAATCAGCTCCAGATGGATCAAGGACATGGATGTTAGACCAGAAACTAACAAATACTTAGAGGAAAACATTGGTGGAACCCTTCCCACCTACACCTCAAGGACACCTTTGATGAAACAAACCCAGTTGCAAGGAAGAGTAAAGCAGAAATAAACCAATGGGACTACATCAAATTGAAAAGCTTCTGCACAGCCAAAGAAACTATCACACAAACAAAGAGACCTCTCAGAGAATGGGAGAATATCTTCACATTCATACATCAGGCAAGAGACTAATAACCAAAATATACAAAGAGCTCAGCAAACTTAGCAACAAAAACGCAAATGACCCCATCCAGAAATGGGCAGAGAATATGAACAGAACATTCACTACAGAAGAGATCCAAAAGGCTAACAAACACATAAAAAATAGCTCCAGGTCGCTGATTATCAGACAAATGCAAATAAAGACAACATTGAGATGCTACCTCACCCCTATGAGAATGGCATACATCTAAAAGGACAGCAGCAATGAATGCTGGAGAGGCTGTGGGGACAGAGGAACCCTTCTGCACAGCTTGTGGGAATGTAAATTAGTCCAGTATCTGTGGAGAGCAGTCTGGAGAATTCTCACAAGGCTAGACATGGACCTTCCATAGGACCCAGTAATTCCTCTCCTAGGGATATACCTCAAGGACTCCATGACACCCAACCAAAGAGATATGTGTACACCTATGTTCATAGCAGCACAATTCATAATAGCTAAAACATTGAAGGAACCCAGGTGCCCAACAACAGATGAGTGGCTGAGGAAGCTGTGGTATATATACACAATGGAATACTATGCAGCTATTAAGAGCAGTGAACACACCTTCTCTGACCCATCTTGGACAGAGCTAGAAGAAATTATGTTAAGTGAGCTAAGTCAGAAAGATAAAGATGAGTATGGGACGATCCTACTCATCAGTAGAAGCTGAGAAAGTAGACAGAAAGGGAAACTATAAGAAAGATTTGACTAAATCTGGAGTAGGACATCAAAGTAAAAACCCTGGGGTGAGGGTGAGGGTGGATATTCGGCTTCCTGGGGCAGCAGAGGGGTATAGGGGTGGGATGGGACACAGTCATTTGGTGGTGGGAATGGTGTTTATGTACATTCCTATTATTTTGTAGTCACATGAATCACTAATTAATATGAGAAGGAAAAAATTTATTGTATGTCTCAAATTTTTTAAAGCAAAGACTGAGTCTTTTTAATACATAGGCTGAGGCTATGATATGTTGACTCTGTCAAAAGCCTAGACCAGGGAGAACAGAAGCAACCAGTGGCACAGCTATATACAAATAATGTCAAAGGACAAATTATGGTGATGTTGGGTATGATACACCAAATCCTAACGAAGGCCCCAGATCACATCAAATTGATTGGGTTTACAGTTAACAATATTTATATACCTTTCTTACATTTGGGACCTACTGTCTCCATTGATACAGCTTTCTGGTCCTTCTGACAGCCATGACATCATTTCCCCAGACAATAACTTGGATCCACCTGCATATCTGATTTCAGGTTCATAAAAACAAACGAACAAACAAAACCCCACAAAAAGTATAGCCACAGGCCCTTTGGAATATAACTAAAATATGCCTACTAGCTCTCTACAAAATGGAGGTACCCTACCCCCCATCTCTTCATCTACACTATTCAAGCCTTTAGGTCCATGATTCCTCAACAATTTGTTTGGCTTTGTATGCTAACTCTCTTTTCAGACACCAAGTTCCAGATTCTAGTATGATGCCGACCAGACTTCCCTGGACAGACAACCCCACCAATGTGTCCTGGACCTCCGCTTCCCTGAGCCCCACCATACTAGGGGAAGAGAGAGGCAGGCTGGGAGTATGGATCAACCAGTCAACACCAGTGTTCAGTGGGGAAGCAATTACAGAAGCCAGACCTCCCACCTTCTGCATCCCACAATGACCTTGAGTCTATATTCCCAGAGTGATAAAGAATAGGAAAGTTATCAGGGGAGGGGATGGGATACGGAGATCTGGTTGTGGGAATTGTGTGGAGTTGTACCCCATTTATCCTAAGGTTTTGTCAAAGTCTCCTTTTTATAAATAAAAAAGAAAAAATTAAGAAAAGAAATACCCACCTTGCTCTCCAGCTAAGTTTCTGGGAGATGAAATAAGACCCTTCCTAGGTATTCACTGGTTTATGTTGTGCCCCATACCCATTCTTTGATCTCTGGGATAAGCTTCAGATATTGAACATGCTTCAGAGTTAACAAAGCCTTCAAGGGAATAGCCTTGACTTACCTCTGCTCCCCTTCTTGCCATCACTCACAAGTGCCAAGCTCTGCTTATACTGCTTCACCCTGACCACACCTGATTTCTCTGGAAACTGTGGCATCTCAACGCTCTTTGCCAGGACCACATAAACCTTCTGTCCGTCCCAGTCCAGCTCTCGACGCTCCCGCATGTAGACATACTGCATGGCTAGTCAAGGACATCACCAGCAACGTTGCATGCCCCCAGAAGGAAAGATGCTCCTATCAGGAGCAGAGGGAGGTGGTTCAATAAAGTTTTCTTTGCACCTACTCCCTTACTCACCATCCCAATGTCCTCACCTCACACTGCCAGGTATTGTCAATATGAATTATGCCTAAATTATGAGTCTCTGATGCTTTTAGTCATGCGAAAGAAACCATTATTCCCCCAGACCCCATCATTCTTTCTCTCTCTCTCTTCTCCCACCACTCCTCTTTCACTCTCTCTCACAAAAGATTTATTAAGGCACACCATACATACATTTGCTTGTATATTACTCCAGGCTGAATTTTATAGACAGAAGGACAGAAATAGAGAAAGAACTTGGGTCACACTTGTGGTAAAGGAATTCCACAATCCAAGTGAGTTATCTTGCCAACCAGGAATTCCAGTTAGTGCCCTAATAGGTTGAGCTGTCACTCCTGCTTCTTTCTCCTTGGAGGCTCTACTGCATATTGCATAGTTGGTCATTAATCAGCTGGGTGACACATGCTAGTTAATCACCCAAGGATATTTTCCCTACCTAGGAGGGAAGCGACACTACATACTAGACAGGTTTAGAAGGACTATGAAAGAAAGCCTGAAGCAGAATAAGTATTTAAGAAGCATGAAACTCCTTTCATTTTGTTCTGCCCTCACCCCAATTTCTAAATACTAACATCTGGGCAGAGGTCTTGTTTGTTACATGGAAGCCATAAGCCATGAGAAGACAAATGCGTACTTGATTAAATAGGACTAGGGTAGTTCAAAGTTAGAGCACACGGTTTTCATGCTTGAGGGACCAGAGGCCCCAGATTCCAACTCTGGCACCATGGTAAGGCAGAGCCAAGTGGTTGTTCTAGTGAGCTGTCTTATCTCGCAGAGCAACTGAAGTGAAGGAATCTCTTCATTCCATTCAACTACTTCATTTGATAAGTTTGAAACTGAGAAGAAATATATACTCCTTGTGAAGAGCTGGTAGTCAAGAAAGGATTGCTTTTAAGCCAAAGGAGGGGTTGACTAAAACTTAGTGGCAGGGGGGTGGTGGTAAAAGGTGTAAAAGTGGGATTCTTGAGTTCCACTTCTCCCTATCTCAACATTCTCTATCATAGTCACTTTTGGGGTCCACATTTATCCCTCTAAAGATTTTGAGTATATAGTAAATGTCTTTTATAAAGATTCTTCATAGACCACCCCAATTCAGTGACCCAGCAATTCCAAAATCTAGAAGATATCTCAGAAAAGTAAGAGCTCTCCTCCAGTGGCCAACATGTTCACAGACTCTCCGTATGGGGCTAGTTTAGAAAAAGCACTCTGACATCTCATAAAGTCACATAAGAAGCAACAGATTTTATCAGATTCTTCTGCAAGACTCAAATACCTATATGGACAGTCCAGTCCAGTCCTGCTGGAAGTCCAGTTCTATTGCATTAGTGATATCTGGGAAAGGATACATCTCTATTGGACATGGGAAATGGGTAATTGACTTCCCAGTAGACCACATTCTTTCCATCACATTCTTCTTCATAGAGTTCTAAGGAGGACAAAAACAGTTAGTGAATCTGAAATGCTTTTGCTTCAATTAACAAGAAGTCTAGTGACCTCTAGGGAAATTACTAACTCCTAAGGCACAGGATTCAAGGAAAAGTTAGGTGGGTTTTGTAAGTATCAAAAGCTAGATGCCCAGAGGTGAGTATAGTAGTTATAAGAAAACAATAAAAATGAAAGAAGTCATCAAATCTTCTCCATCATATAGCACAAACAAAACTTTCACATAAAATGCAATGAGGTGAAATCAGGCAGGAGAAAATACATTTTTTCAGAGGTTTTTTAAAATCAAGGTGGCCACCAGATGGCACTACAGTACCAATAGTTGTGTTGCCTAACTCTTAAGATTTCTTCCTTGAGACAATATTTGTTCTAAGGAAGGGCAGGAAGAAGGGAGGGAGGGTGGGTGGGAGGGAGTGAGAGCTTGGTGAGTCACTTCACCAGCTACTAAGTTTCTTGACACATTGATATTTCACAGCTACCTTTAGATTTCAGTTACCTAGTACTACACACTCAGGTGGGAATGAAGGTTTCAGAGAGGGGGGTAAGCTTTCTAAACCCTAGAACACGTCATAACTGTAGCATACTCTGTTTCTTCCTTCTTTCCCATGTTTAATTTCTTTTTTTTTTTTTTATCATTATTGGACAAAGACAGAAAAAAAGGGAAGAGGGAGAGATAGGGAGAGTGACACAGAGAGAACTGCAGCCCTGCTTCAACACTCATGAAGCTTTCCTCCTGCAGGTGGGGATCAGGGGCTTAAACCCAGGTCCTTGTGCACTGTAATGTCAATGCTTAACCAGGTGCACCACGACCTGCCCCTCTCTCCCATGTTTCTTTATACCAGACCATAGCTACAGCGACCAAATTTCCTTCATCATGTTATAATATACAAATAATAGCCAAACTCTTAGAGAGGTGGGGGGTGGGTGGTGAGGAAGATAGCAAAGAAATTCAATGACAAGCACACCCTCTAATGTTGAGCTGTGCAGAAAGTTTCTGCATGGTCATTTAAGGGATTTGACAAGGCTCAAACAACCAATAGAGTTCTGAGGAGATATTATGGGACCAATGTACTATTTAGTTAGGCTTTGAAAGAAATTCTATTAAAAGCAGATCGTGAGTAACTAAACTGGCCAGTCTACTGGTGCCTGCCACAGGAGGCTGGAGACAGTCTTTGAAAGGAAGGAAGGAAGGAAGGAAGGAAGGAAGGAAGGAAGGAAGGAAGGAAGGAAGGAAGGAAGGAAGGAAGGAATTGAGGAATGGAGGGAAGAAAAGAGGGAGGAAGGAGTGAGTACTTCCGTTCAACACTGAATCTCTAGTTCTCAAACCAGAATCTCAATGTTTTTGAGAATCCCACCCACCCCCAGACCCTCCATCCTTCCCTCTTCTTTACTGCATGCTAGGAGAAGATGAGCTCAGCATGAATTTCAGGATGGAGCAAATGAGCAGAGCAGGGCCATGGTGACTAGTTCTGGAATAGCTCTGGCATGGTGTATCTGGACACTTTAGAAGTTTAGACTGAAAAGTGGTTCAGTAAAGACTCTCAAGGAACTCAAAGAACATACAACAGTAGAGTTAGCTTTAGAACATCTGTTCTGTTTTATAAAAGCCAAACTGTGGTTGCCACTGGGCTAGCCACCCACCACAGGTTGGAGTCAAGCACAACTCACCAGAAACCCTGTAAGTACCCCCACGCCCCAAAGTCAGATGCCTTAGCCATGACTGTGACTGGAAAAGGGATGTTTAGGCTGCCTGCTTCCTCACATTACTCTCTCCCAAATAAAAGCCACATGTGTAGCTAGCGGGCAACATCTGTATCTCATGACAGAACCAAGGCCCTCCTCACTAAGGAAGGTGTCACCATCCTCCTAGATGGGAAAGATATTCAGAATTACCAACATGGCCCCAACTTATGAAAGACATCCATGAGAAGTGTCCAGATACCACTGACTTTACTGCTATGAACCTCTGCATTCTTTTTCCTTTTCCTATTTTAGCATTGGTTTACTCCATCTTGTGCCTACAAATTCTGGTACAGTAGGGGTTCTTCAGAGTGTATGTAACCCTTTGATAGCTCTGCAGTTTGATTTCACTAGGGCTGAGGTCGCTGAGGTCACATGCAGCTTAAGAGGTTCAAGGATCCACTACTTAATGCCCTCACTTACAGCATGATGACTACAGTTTGATAGTCATTCCAGTCCCAAGGGAGCTGGGTATTCCTTCCATTCTAACTTCAGATAACAAACCAGCAACACTAAATCACTAACAGTTCATCTTTGTTTTGTGTTAGCGTATTATTCCAGTCTATGTGTTTTGACTCTATTCATGATATTTCCCCAGTCTAGAATGCTTTTGAGTTGCTTCTGACACCCAACATAAATGTGTTCTTGCTGGAGCTAGGTAGTGGTGCACCCGGTGAAGAACTCACATTACAATGCACAAGATCCCAGGTTCAAGCCCCCAGTTCCCACCTACAGGGAAGAAGCTTCTTGAGTGGTGAAGCAGGTGTGCAGGTATCTCTCTCCTTCTCTACCCCACCTTCCCTCTGAATTTCTGTTTCAGTGAATAAATAAAAATAAAGTTAAAAAAACACATATTTGTCTTGCTAAAACTTTGACCCAATTTCCCAAATAAAGCTTCCACACTACTTTCAAGGAGTCTTCCATGATCCCCTAGGTGCATGGGGTAAGAATCAACTTATAGGGAGAACAAAATAGACCTCACCTAAACAGAAGAGTAGATTTAAGAGTAAATATAGAAGGAGCTAACCCTAGAAATAGCAGAGACAGTCTCTCAGACAAATATTAAAGATGTTTTTGGCACATTTAAAAATAAAATGTAATGTATGAGAAATTAAACAACACTCTATAGAACTAATAGCAGACTCTACTTTCTGATGGATTTTGTAAAAATCATAGATATCATTTACCTTTAACACATGGGTCCTACTGTTTTCTGTAGTTTAAGTCCATGTAGACATCTGCTAGCACATCAGGACGGCAATCTTCCAGAACACCACAGACTTTACAGTCATAAAGTCCAGACTGTTGTAAAAAAAAAAAAAAAGAAAAGAAAAAAACAGGCAGAAAGAACCTATGAATCTTCCCACTGAAAGAAAGCTGACTCCCACAGCCTATGAAAAAACAACTGGGGTTCTGATGGATGCACTACCACCCACTGAGTAGTTTTGGTGACACAGGAAGAAAAAGCAAATGAAATTTGCCACCAGGGTTCTCGTTGGGGCGTGGTGCCCGCAATGTGTTTCCACTGCTCCTGGAGGCCATCTTTATCATTTTGTTGCCCTTGTTGTTACTGTTAGTTGTTGGATAGGACAGAGAGAAATTGGGAGAGGAGGGGAAGACAGAAAGGTGGAGGTCTTACATTTGGCTGTAGGCATCAGTGGTAGTGACAGAAATGTTATCCAGTATTTAAGTAGGATAAAGGAAGGGCTGTATGTAGACCAGCAAAATAGCTCACTTCAGTAGTGTACCACTGCCGGTAGGATAGCAACCCAGGTTCAAGTCCTGCCCCCACTATATTAAAGGAGGCTCTGGTACTGTAGTTTATTTCCCTCTCTCTCTGCTTCACTGTTTTTCTCTAAAACTGCCATCCAGGAACAGTGAAGTCTCAGAGATAACTTCACTCCTATCAAGATAAATAAATAAATAAATTGTAGAAGCTGAGCTGAAAAATAAATGTAAAATGGTGATTAAAAGATAGGTAATAGGTCTGATTGTCAGAGAAATGCTAATTAAGACAACACTAAGATACCACCTCACTCCTGTAAGAATGGCATACATCAAAAAGGACAGCAGCAACAAATGCTGGAGAGGTTGTGGGGACAGAGGAACCCTTTAACATTGCTGGTGGGAATGTAAATTGGCACAGCCTCTGTGGAGATAGGTCTGGAAAACTCTCAGAAGGCTAGACATGGACCTTCCATATGATCCAGTAATTCCTCTCCTGGGGTTATACCCCAAGGACTCCATAACACCCAACCAAAAAGAGGTGTGTACTCCTATGTTCATAGCAGCACAATTCATAATAGCTAAAACCTGGAAGCAACCCAGGTGCCCAACAACAGATGAGTGGCTGAGAAAGCTGTGGTATATATACACAATGGAATACTATGCAGCTATCAAGAACAATGAACCCACCTTCTCTGACCCATCTTGGACAGAGCTAGAAGGAATTATGTTAAGTGAGCTAAGTCAGAAAGATAAAGATGAGTATGGGATGATCCCACTCATCAACAGAAGTTGAGTAAGAAGATCTGAAAGGGAAACTTAAAGCAGGACCTGACCAAATTGTAAGTAGGGCACCAAAGTAAAAACCCTGTGGTGAGGGGTAGACATGCAGCTTCCTGGGCCAGTGGGGGGTGGGAGTGGGTGGGAGGGATGGGTCACAGTCTTTTGGTGGTGGGAATGGTGTTTATGTACACTCCTAGTAAAATGTAGTCATATAAATCACTAGTTAATTAATATGAGAGGGGGGAAATTAATTGTATGTCTCGAAGTTTTTTACAACACAAACTGAATCTTTTCAATATATAGGCTGTGTAATTGATATGCAGACTCTCTCAAAAGCCTAGACCAAGTAGATCAGAAGCAACCAATAGCACAGCTATATACAAGATACTGGGTACTGTACAGCAAACCCTTACAAAAGGACTTTTCAAAGTTAACCCAATTACCAAATAATGTGATGATAACATTAACTATCGATTGTCTTTTGGAACCCTAAGACAGCAGGAAACTCACATCTCCACTATAGAGCCTCTACTTCCCCAGTCCTGGAACCCTGGGATAGGGCCCACTTTCCTGTAAGCCTCTCCCAATCTATATCAAATAATATTGCATCTGCCGATCGCAACCTAATCAATGCAACGATGGCCACCTCAACATGCTTCACTTCAGACTGTGTCCAGAGACTTCACATGTGGAATGACAACCTTTCAGCTTTATTACTCGGGTGAGACCTTTCCTTTCATAGTATACTCTAATTCCATCCCAGGTGTTTCACTTTCTAACAAAGTTCCAAAACCTAGATATACACCAGTTTCTGTGAGAGAGAGCATATTTTCACACATATCCATAAACTACTGCAAGATACATACCTGAAAGCAGAAGTACACTAGAGTTTGCAGTGAGTACCCCCCTAACACTTCCTCTCCACTATTCCAAGCTTTGGGTCCATGATTGCTCAACAATTTGTTTGGCTTTGTATGTTAACTCTCTTTTCAGTCACCAGGTTCCAGATGTCATCAGGATGCCAGCCAGGCTTCCCTGGACTGAAGACCCCACCAATGTGTCCTGGAGCTCTGCTTCCTCAGAGACCCACCCTACTAGGGAAAGAGAGAGGCAGACTGGGAGTATGGACTGACCAGTCAACTCCCCTGTTCAGCGGGGAAGCAATTACAGAAGCCAGACCTTCCACCTTCTACAACCCACAATGACACTGGGTCAATGCTCCCAGAGGGATAGAGAGTGAGAAAGCTATCAGGGGAGGGGGTAGGATATGGAGATTGGTTGGTGGGAATTGTGTGGAGTTGTACCCTTCCTACCCTTTGGTTTTGTTAATTAATCCTTTCTTAAAAAAAAAAAAAAAAAAAGATAGGTAAGCCTAGACTCTAGTAACTCAAGGGTTAAGTAAGCAATTACAAGACAGACTCTGAGCCTGGGGAGAAAGAGATAACCACAGGACCAGATGGTGGAAAAAAAAAAAAAAAACCTCCCCAGAGCCTGAAGTCAAGAAGAGAGATAATCACAATACCCTGAAAAAAACCTCCCATACTTCCCCCATATGCAGGTAACCACAACTGTAAAACTATCATGCAGTTACTTTGTAGACCTGAGCTTTGTCACTTAGACTATTCATTCTGATCCCTATATAAGCCTTAACAGAGCTGCTGCATCGGCCACTCAGTCTTTTCAGCCCTAGCCTGGCTAGAACAATAAAGGCTCTTTGTATTTTTACATCACTCTGGTCTCTTGGTGTCTTCCTTGGATTCCAGAACCTAACAAAATGAGTTATGTGAGGAAAATGCTGGAAGTGAGGAGAGAGTTTGTATATAATCAGGTGGTCAGGAAAGGTCTCTTGTTGAATCCAACATTTATTAGAACATTTTTCTCTAAATTTTAGGAGAAGCTAGTTATGGGAAAGTGAGAAAAGCCTATTTCTGGTATTGGAAAATTCCCAGCTTGCTAGATTAGCATGTTCTAAGAACAGAAAACCAGGGGGTCCACAGATCTGTGTATAGAGTGAATGGAGTGGTGGGAACTGAGGTCACAGAGGGCATTGCAGCTGGACTCCAAAGAGCTCTCTTAAACAGGATAAATGGTACAGAATTTATTCCAACTGCTATAGAAAAATCAATGAATAAACTTAAACAAGTAAGATATTTAAACCAGGCACAACTTTTAAGAGACAGTGTGCTTTTCTGGTAGAAACTAATTGTATGACGGAAATGAAATAAGTCAAAAGGTCAGAGCAATAGTCCAAATAAAAGATGATAGTGGAAGATAAATATGAAATCAAACTCAATAGATCTATCATCTAAAACTAGCCAGTTCTAAAATTATGACTATTCTAAAGATTTTCAACCAGCAAATGACAATATAGTAGAACTGAATCCCTTATTAAGGACATGCAGTGGGTGTCTCAATGAGTGGACAAAACTTGGCACAAACATCTCCTTATAGAAAGGAAATTGTGAGGGTTATTTATACCCATATATTTACATTGATCTGTTTTAGTCCTTTTGGAAGAAATCTAATTAGCTCCCTATTCACAAATATTGGGGCTCTATTTTTTAAACACACCAAGCAAAAGGGATCATTATTTGTTAAGATAATCACCCTACCCTTAGCCTTCCAAGAAGTAGCGTTGGCTATCCAGATACACTAAGATAAACCAGTTCCTCAAACTGGTTCCCTTTTCTTCCTGATTGTAGTTAAAAGCCTTAGTGGCCTCAGCCCTATTCATGTCACAGGAAAGAAAGACAGAAAACCCTCTAGGAAAAGAAAAATAGAACTGTGTCTCAAGTGAATGTAGAAAAATGAACTATTGTGACAACTTCCTTTAAGTACATTCTCCATGGCAGGACTAAGAAATGCCAGAACTCCAGCTGAACAAAATGCTGGGTAACACCTTTCCTAGCTTATCAATAACATGTTCTTTTCAGGTACTGAGAAGTCCCACCCAAATTCTTGGATCAAATAGTTTTTTTTCCTGTTATTTTTCTGTAAAAAAGATCTTTGCAAATATTTACATGTATTGTTTGAAAAAAAAAGTGATTTTTTTGCAATTAAGAAATTGTAGTCAAGGGGGGTCGGGCGGTGGTGGAGTGTTTAAGCGCATGTGGTGCAATGCGCAAGGACCAGCATAAGAATCCCGGTTCGAGCCCCGGCTCCCCACCTGCAGGGGAGTCGTTTCACAGGCGGTGAAGCAGGTCTGTAGGTGTCTATCTTTCTCTCCCCCTCTGTCTTCCCCTCCTCTCTCCATTTCTCTCTGTCCTATCCAACAACGAACAACATCAACAATGGCAATAATAATATCCACAAGGAGGCTACAACAAGTGCAGCAAAAGGGGAAAAAAATGACCTCCAGGAGCAGTGGATTCATGGTGCAGGCACTGAACCCAGCAATAACCCTGGAGGAAAATAAATAAATCAATTAACTAATTAAAAAAATTGTAGTCACTATAAAAAATTAGAAAATTCCAAAAAGAATAGAGAATGACATATGCCCTCATGATCCATAAATACCTGCTGGTAGTATGTAGTAAATATTTTTTTCCAGTAAATAGTCTCTTTTATATGTTATAAAATGGAAATAGTATGATAAAAATTTACATGCTTACAATATTATACTGAAGCTATGGAAATATCACACCTCATCTAGTTATTCTCATTGTGTTATTACACCATCCAAATATTTTGATAAGTCTGAGGAGTTTTGAAATAATATATCACTTCATGTATTTCTGTGGGTCTAATGTGTGTTTGAGCATGGATTGCTGACCCCCAGGAAGTTCGTCTATCAGGCTCCCCTTGGTAGGCCAGCCTTGTGGTCGAGCAAGATGTGGCCAGAGTATGCCAGGGAATTCCAACCTTCCTATCAGCCAAACCGCATTGCCCCTCCTCCCTCTGGTGGGCTTCATCTTCCTTAAATTTCTATTTCCCTGTTCTTGCATCACCATCCATACCTTCTCACTGCCTTTCTCTCTTTTCCCTTAGAAGGAGATATTGGTCTCACTGGCAGCTTGGCTACTTCCCCTGCACAGCTACCCCTTTATAAACTTGTAACTGTGTTAATAAAAGGTCCTGTCCCCTGCCACTGTACCCTAAGGAGGTTTGTATATCATTCTCTGCCACGGTACGCTGGAAGACCCCTTAGCTAACTCATTCCTGCCTCTGCTAGCCTGAGATTCCCCGCTCTCCACCTGTCTCCTGGTGGCCAACAAGCCAGAGAGAGAAGTGGGAGCCAGTATGGCTCGTTCCTGCAAAGAAACCCTGACGTATTTCAATTTGGTCCATACTTTAAACTCGTCAAAAAAAAATCCCTTCAAGGAATTTCAGAGTAAAGGGTACTAATAGTTTAAAGGTCTTTTTTTTTTTTTTTTTTTTTGCTTCCAGGGTTATTGCTGGGGCTCAGTGCTAGCACTATGAATCCACTGCTGCTGGAGGCTATTTTTCCCATTTTGTTTCCCTTATTGTGGTTGTTGTAGCTGTGTTGTTGGATAGGACAGAGAAACTGAGAGAGGAGGGGAAGACAGAGAAGAGGGGAGAAAGATAGACACCTGCAGACCTGCTTCTCCTCTCATGAAGCAACCTCCCCTGCAGGTGGGGAGCCGGGGACTCAAACCTGGATCCTTACTCTGGTCCTTGCTCCAGTCCTTGCACTTTGCACCATGTGTGCTTAGCCCGCTGTGCTACCGCCCAGCCCCCAGGTCTATTTTTAATATACCCTATAAAATTTATGTATTGACTTATACTCTTATGAGGAATAAAGAAACTTCTCACCAGGATTGGGTAGTTGGTTGGCTTATATAAATACTTTGATAAAATAAAGCCCAAATATAAGTTTGATTTGAGCAATATTTTATTATCTTTATGTAGAATCTATTCAACATTAGAAATATAAGCTCTGCAATATTTCTTTCAGATGTGCTCTGAAATTAACATGTTGTTTACTTTTTTGGTTTTTTAATTTATTTAATTTATTTTGGATAGTGACACAGAGACAAATTGAGAGGGTCAGGGGACATAAAAAAGTGAGAGAGGAAGAGAAACACTGAAACATTGCTTCATTATTTATGAAGCATCCCCCCTCCCCTGCAGGTGGGGTCTGGGGCTTGAGCAGTGGTCCTTGAACATTATAAAATGTGCACTCTAAATGGTGTGCCACCACCCAGCCCCTGAACCTAACATTTTAATAAATGATTTCAATCATTGTTCTAAACTACAAAGGTAAAGGAGACCCATTACAAGTGATCTTAGAGTTAGAAGGGACTCTGGGTCCTCTATGTAAAAGGTATCAGCAATTTAGATTCATCTGCTGATGATTTTCATGACAAAACCTGGATTAGAACATATTCCTTCTGGACCGTAACCTTGTGTTCCTATCTAGACTAATCAGGATCTACTTCCCACTGAGATTCTTCCCTGAATCTCTTAAATCTTGTGTGTTTCTCCAAGAGGTCACCAAACATTTAGACTAAATATTTTTTACATGTTATTTTGGGGATTTCTGACAAAAACCAGAGGAAAGGCAGAGATGGCAAAAGAATGAATATTATTATTTTCAATGGACTAAGTGTTGTGCTATCTTTCCTATTATTGTTATTTTATTTATTTATTGGATAGAGATAGCCTGAAATCGAGAGGGAAGGGGGTGATAGAGAGGAAAAGAGACACAGAGAGACACCTGCAGCCCTGCTTCACCACTCGTGAAGCTTCCCCCCTGCAGGTGGGGTTCAGGGGCTTGAACCTGGGTGTTTGTGCACTGTAATGTGAGCACATAACCAGGTGTGCCACCACCTGGCCCCCATCGTTCCTATTATTCTAAAGAGTCACTTTAAATATCCCGTGTACAGGAAATACAGCATGGTGGTTACAGCATAAGCTCAGAGTCACATTCTGAGCTGGAACTGGGCCCATCTACCACTAGCTGCAAACTGGGCCTAATGAGAATTTATACCTCAAAGTTATTATGAGTATTTAGTCAGATAATGCATCTAAAGTTCCCACTTTGGTCAAAACTACACAAGTACTTAAATATAATTTTCATTGACAAGTATGATGATCTTCACCCCCCCCCCAAAAAAAAAAATAGAGTAAAGAAGTCAGAATCACTCTGGGGCAGGGCGGTGGGGGCTTGGTGGGAGTAGTGAGAGTGTTCATGTCCTGGAACATGATGGCAGAGCAGGTCCTAGGTGTGGGGAGGGGGTGTTAAGTGTTATGTGGAAAACTGAAAAATGTTCATATGTATCAACTACTGTATTTTACTGTCAAATGTAAACCATTAATCCCCCTCCAATAAAGGAAAAACTAAAAGGAAAAGAAAAGAACCACAACATACTGCACACTTAAGGGACACTGTGACATCCGTATACTAACTGCTCTAATTTAGGCATTGTGTTTGGTAATTAGCAGTCTTGTGAAATAAGCATATTCACATTATCAATAAAGATGTTTTAGGGTCAGGTGGTGATGCACCTGGTTGAGTGCAAATGTTACAGCATGCAAGGACCCTGGATCAAGGCCTTGGTCTCCACCTGCAGAAAGAAAACTTTGTGAGTGGTGAAGCAGTGCTGCAGGTGTCTCTCTGTCTCCCCCCCCCCCCATCTTCCCCTTTCCTCTCGATTTCTGGCTGTCTCTATCCAATAAAGATAATATAAAAAAAAAAGAAAAGAAAAATGTTTTAACAACAACAATGAAAGATGTTCTGGGGAAATGGGATCAGTTATGTCTATGGTCATGAGTAGAAACTAAACTTTTGTTAATGACCATAGTGTAATATGTATAGGAGTTGAACAGCAATGTTGTACACCTGAAACCAATGCTACTTCAATATATTTTTTAAGTGAAAAGAAGGATGTTGTGGTCCAGGAGGTGGTGCAGTGGATAAAGCGTTTGAATCTCCAGTGTGAGGTCCCGAGTTCAGTCCCTGGCAGCACATATACCAGAGTGATTCTGGCTCTTTCTCTCTCCTATCTTTCTCATAAACAAATAAATAAATTTTTTTAAAAAGTAAAAATGAAGGTTGAAGCATGGTTCAACATATTGTTACTGATACCATTAATTAATTTTGAAAATGCTGTTATGCTGGATAACTTGTCTAAGCATGAAACTGCTATACTTCTCAGCAAATGCGATTCAAAATACATTGGACAGGGAGTCAGACGGTAGTGCAGCGGGCTAAGTAGATGTGGCACAAAGTGCAAGAACTGGCATAAGGATCCCTGTTCAAGACCCCAGCTTCTCACCTGCAGAGGAATTGCTTCACAAATGGTGACACAGGTCTGCAGGTGTCTATCTTTCCTCCTCTCTGTCTTCCCCTCTTGTCTCCATTCCTCTCTGTCTTATCCAACAACAACAATAACAATAACTACAACAATAAAACAACAAGGGCAACAAAAGGGAATAAATAAATATTTTTTAAAAGTTAAAAATACATTGGACAAAACCCCTGAAATTTATTTTCAACTGCCATTACAGGGTTAAAATATCTCAAGGAACATTACTGCTAATTGTGTATTTATTGGTCCTAAAGAGAATAAATTCTCTTAAGAGCTAATATATTTACACATAACATATGTCTGTCATAAAGTCTGTATCTGATATTTGCAGTTTTCACAGAGCAGCCAGACCTTCATTGCTCTTACCCACCTACCCCCACCTGACCTCATTCATGCTCTTCCATTTATGGTGTTTATCTCTGCATTTACAGCACTAACTATAAGACAAACTTGATTAATTGCATTTTGCTAATCCTGTAAACATACCCTTAAGCGTGCACTGAATTTTCTGTGTCTCTCACAGAAGAGTTCATTTCTAGCCCTCCCCAGTCTTCTATGGTAGCTGTCCAATATATATCCACATGCCTGTGTGGCAAGCAACAGACTCAGATTTAAGAAAAGTAAGCTTTTGTCAACCAAAAAGAATCAGTTCTAATGAGGGGTCAGAACTGCAGCAGCCCTCAAAAGTGTCCTACAATGCTATAGAGAGAAAGATAGTGGACTAAATCTGATTTAATATATCAGATCTTTCTAAAGAATGTGGTAGATTTAATTCTTAAGAAATAAAAATGGTTAGATAAAATAATGACAGCTAATCCCTGAGTATAACTGAATACTGGGCACCGGGCTCAGGGTTTCATGTGAAATATATCACCTAGTTCACACAAGTTTAATATGAAATATAATATAAAGCCATTTTACAGACAAAGAAACTGAGATGTAAGAAAGTTCTGAAAACTACACAGAAAATGCAAATCTATAGAGGCAAAAATCATATTAGTGGATATGCATATTATCTGGATTTGGGAGTGGGACTAGGAAGTAATTGCAAATTACCAAGAGGTTTCTCTTGGGGACAAGTAACACTAATATGCCACTTGTGGGGCAGTCAGCATCACTCCATAAATTTACTGATTACTGAGCTGTATGTACACTTAAACTGAGAAAATTTCATGGCATATAAACTATACCTCCATATAATTTCATTCGGTGACCTTGGGTGAATAAGTGTTTTAAGTTTAGCAGAATTATACAGAAAAGTAACAAGTAAAAGACTGAATTTTAAAAATTTATAGGTGCCACAGTAGGATGTATGTTCTGTGGTACATGAAGTCCTGGGTTGGAGCCCTAGCACTTTGTGGGAGCTCCAAGCGATCTCCATAAATGGTGGAGTCAACTAACTGTTGTTGGGTATTTCTCCTCTGTCTGTTTGTCTCTCTCTTTCTCTTTCTCTGAAAATTACTGGAGAATAGAAAACTAGGCTAGAGTGTCTGCTCAGCACTGCTGCAGAGGGCAAGGCCCTGGATTCTTTTTCTGATGCTGTATTTAAAAAAGGGAGTGAGGTCATGAAGTTCACCCAAGGCCATCCAATTAATAGTGGCAGAAGCTCAACCTGTAGCTAATGACCTGACAGCAGAGTTCATGCTCTATGATACCACCTCCAGATTGTCACTGACCTCTTTGAACATATCATCAGGTAGATAATAAGTTGTTAGAGTGCATATAACTATAACTAGGGTGACCATAGAACATATCCCAACCTGTATACTTTGGAAAGTGAAAAGGGTGTTATAAAACTTTTCAGTTGAAGAGGGCCGGGCAGTGGCACACCTGGTCAATTGCACAAATTACCAAGGACAAGCCCCCTCTCTTCCTCGCCTGCAGGAGATCAGCTTCAAGAGGGGTGAAGCAGATCTACATGTCTCTGTCTCTCTGTCTATCCTTTCTCAATTTCTCTCTGCCCTATCTAATAAAAATTAAGAAATAAAAAAGCATCAATTAAACAAGTGTGTAAATCAGGACTGTGGTTAAAAATAAAATCAGGACAAACTAGGATGTTTATATTGGGACACATGGCCACCCACAGTGTAGCTAACAAAACATTTAATTTAGAAGGTGTTCTAAATGCAGCCTCTCAATGGATAACTATACAACTCTGGCAATACAAGAATTTTTCCCAGTTTATAGACAGAGAAACTAATACTTCAGAGAGGATCCTGGTGGTCCGGGAGGTGGCACAGTGGATAAAGCTTTGGACTCTCAAGTGTGGTATCCTGAGTTCAATCCTCGGCAGCACATGTACCAGAGTGATGTCTGGTTCTTTCTCTCTCTCTTCCTATTTTTCTCATTAATAAGTAAATTTAGAAAAGAGAGAGAGAGGATCCTGAGCTCATATAATCTAAAATTACAGAGAAAATATGTATTGTAACTATAATTCAGAGAAGAAGCTGCCAAATCTGTTGTACTGGCTATTTTTAACAGCCATCAAGCTAAGGTGGCTTTTCATATTTTATTTTATTTTATTTTTAAATTTTTATTCTTATTACACTTTTTGTTTTATTTTTCTAAAGAAATTATTATCTCTATTTATTGAAGAGACAGACAGAAATTTAGAGGGAAGGGGAGAGAGAGAGAGATACTGAGAGACACCTGCAGCCCTCCTTCACCACTCATGAATCTTTCCCCCTGCAGGTGGGGACCAGGAGCTTGAACCCACATCCTTGTGCACTGTAATATGTGCATTCAACCAGGTGCACCACTACCTGGCCCCACTTTTTACATTTTAGATAGCTATACAAATATCTATATTCTCCATTTGCATCTTGACCTGCAAAGTCTAAAAATGTTTACTATTTTAATTTTTACAAAAAAAAGTTTTGCTATATATCCCTGCTACTATCATTTATAAAACATGTAAGCCAGGAAACACTGAATTACTATAATGTTATATTGCAATTGTGGATATGAAAAAAATAGTTTCAGAAGTTCCAAATATATTTACTTTATTTTGAATGAGTATGTGGGCTGACTATATAAGCTCAGATTACATTGAAAAGTAAACCTGCCAATCTTAGATACACCATACCAGCTACACACCAAAAAGTCTTAAATATATTTGACACTCGAAAAAGAAAGGGAGAAATTCTTGATGGGAACTCAAGGAGAAGGTGGCCTGTTTTACTTTAGATTATTAGTTCCAGAAGATACTATAAGAATAATATTTACAGAATATATCTCATCAGAAACAACCCAAGCAGAAAGAGCAGAAAGAGGCACTTAATGTATTAAATGATAAACGACACTGGCTTCAAACTGTTTTTCCAAAAAGAAGAAAAAAAACTTTTCAGTGTAAAAGCTGAGGGCAGTCATTTGTAGCAGGTCAAGTCTGGAAAAAATACTGAAGGGATTTTAGGTAAGAAAACATGAAAGAGGTAAAAAATTAGATCTGCATTGCATAAAAATTAGATCTGCATTGCATAACATGTTTTTTTTTGTCTTAAAATGGTTTGAACATGTGACTTTTTCTTATCTGCTATAAGTCTTTCAGGTTTTGCATAATGCCAGGCACACACTAGGCCCTCACAAACTGCTTGAGTCAGTACATAAGCAAAGGTTTTCTTTTCTTTCCTTTTTTCTTTTCTTTTTTAATTTTTATATTTATTTATTTTCCCTTTTGTTGCCCTTGTCGTTTTTTTCATTGTTGTAGTTATTATTGTTGTTGATGTCATTGTTGTTGGATAGGACAGAGAGAAATGGAGAAAGGAGGGGAAGACAGAGAGGGGGAGAGAAAGACAGATACCTGCAGACCTGCTTCACCACCTGTGAAGCGACTCCCCTGCAGGTGGGGAGCCGGGGGATCGAACCGGAAGTCTTATGCTGGTCCTTGCGCTTGGCGCCACGTGCCCTTAACCCGCTGGCTACCGTCCGACTCCCCCCTTTTTTCTTTTCTTTCCTCTTCACTAAGAAAAGTTATTCAGATAACCCAAAGCAGTTCTGTTCTAAGCAAATGAATTCCCCTAAGGATGGCAATATAGGGTAGTTACATAGATCACTAAGTGTTTCTGTCACAGGTGTTGAAGCAGGTCTGCAGGTGTCTGTCTTTCTCTCCCCCTTTCTAACTTCCCCTCCTCTTTCAGATTTCTCTCTGTTCTATCCAACAGCAACAATAATAACAACAACAGTGATAAACAACAAGGGCAACAAAAGGGAAAAAATGGCCTCTAGGAGCAGTGTATTGATAGTGCAGGCACCGAGCCCCAGCAATAACCCTGGAGACAAAAAAAAAAAGTTATCCCAGGCTAAAATTCAAAGGTTCATTGTGACATGAATTAATTATCCCTTTCCAACATTAATATATTCATCTGCATAATTTCCCCAGAGGAAAAATGTGCTTATGAAGTAACAACGGTCTCCTGTTGGATAGCCTACTATGATTCTCCTTCTGCTCATAAGTGTTGAGGTTGGAAGACCAAGAAAGAATCTCATTCTCCAACTGGCATTGCCCCTAACCAAATGCCTAATTCACTCATCTTTCTGAATAAGTCACTCTCCTTGCACACTTCTCAACACTCAATGAAATCCAGAATTTTGTTTCATTAATAATCACTTCCTCTAAATCCCATATTGGGAGTTGGCGAGTGACAGGTAAAATCACAAAAGATTGACTTTACCTGGAAATAGAAACAGGACATTGACCTCACTTCTCTCCTTACATTCCCCAAAACCTAAACATAAAGACTAACATTTGTATACTGGGTCATACCACACATTCTTCCTAACAGAAATGAGATGAGAGGGAGCAAGGATTAAGAATGAACAAGCACTGGGACCATACATACCTTTCTTAATGTATGATCATGAAATCTGAAGCAGAGAAAAACAGAGCTACCCTTTCTGTGGCAGGAAACAGAAAAGCACCAAAGTCATCTCGATGCTAGTGGCCTTGTCCATTAAGAAAATACGGTATAATAAGTGACCTGGGGTCACCCATTGTTCTGTGAGTCACAGTAGTAACTATTCCTTCCTTAGGAGAGTGGAAGAAGGGTAGAAGGACAAAGATTCATTCTGCGATAGTCATGTACAGAAGTTCATGATGCAACTCTGATTATGATCCAATCTGGGGGTGCGTGGTGATTGTGGAAGCTTCTTGTACTCTGAGGTAAATCTGTACGTGGGGGAATTAAATATGTGCTTTTTCTCTTAAAGGCCTCATTTTCTCTATCGGATCAGGCTAAACATAGAGTTTTTCCAGTAATGCCAGCCTCTGAATATTTTAGTAGTAGGTCATCAATAGCAATATAAAAGAGCAGTCCCTGAGAAAGTACTCTGCCTTTCCTAACTCTTTGATTAGAAGGCCTATTAAAGAGCAAAAAACACAATGTAGGCAGTCCTTCTCACAGTAGCAGATATTTAGATTTAAAGCAGACATAGACATAGTCGTGGCATCAGCCAGATCTTTTCAGTTCAATACTGGCTCCGTCTAAATCAAAGATGTGAACTTCTGCATGCCAGTTTCACACTGTCTATTGGCATGGTAACACAGCCCAAACTCCAGTGAGACCTGACTGCAAATCATAGGGGAAGTTTTTCTAAGTGATCTGTGGCCTTTCTATGTTAGAGGAAGTTCTCAGCTCTGCTCAGAGAGTGACATTACTCCTGTGAATACCCAATAATTTAAATATCCAAAAGAGTCTTAATGTGGACATTACTTCTTTTAAGGTATTTTTTTCCCTGCTTGCACCTTTCAGTTTCCATTGCTTCTCACTGCTTCTTCTTCTCAGTGTCAGACTCCCTTAATCATCATCCAAGATGCTTCCCACACACTTGTGGGTCTGAAAGTATAAGCCCTGGCCTATCAGTTTCAGTATCACTTTGAAGCTATCAATAGTTAGAAAATACAAAAAAGTGGGGTAGGGGGGTTGGGAGGGTGGTGACACACTCACTTTATGTTCCAGTGAATATAGTTTGTTGTTCAAGAAAGCACATTTACTGGACATGTACAAGAATCTAAGTTCAAGTCTCTGGTCCTCACCTAATAGGGGGAAGGCTTCACTAGTGGCGCAACAGTACTGCATCTCTCCCCACCCCCATCTCTGTTTCTCTATCTAATAAATTAATAATTAAATAAATAAATTTATAAAAGAATAAATAAAATGGGTTGGGGAGATAGCATAATGGTTATGCACAAGCCTTTCATGCCTGAGGTTTGGGGTCCTAGGTTCAATCCTCAGCACCACTATAAAACAGAACTGAGCAGTGTTCTGGTTAACAAATAAAGTTCTGAAAGAAAGAGAGAGAAAATATAAACTCTCAGCCCCATACCAGACTCATTGAATGAGAAACTCTGTGGAGGACTTTAACAGGCCCTCATTTAGGTGTTTCTGTTGCAAGGTTAGTTTGAGAACCACTGCCATAATTATTTCACTCAGTGACTGTTGAGAGATTACAGGCAGACCTGAAGGGTTAAGTGTTATCTTTGTTTTGCAAATGGGGAAGCTGAAATTTCAAAATGAAAGTAACTAACCAGTATCCCCTGACTGGTAACTAAGGGCTGACCCCTGTCAACTCTCCAACCTCAGTATCAGTCCAGTTCTGTGCCCTTTTGGCTCCTGAAGAACAGAGATAGCTCAGTCTGGCTAAGTTACTCAGCACAACTGTGGCTTAAAACCCAGCAAGTTTCTCCTAAGAAGCTTTACATTCAAAGAGACTGCCTTTGTGTTATTTTGTTTGTTGTTATGAAGAAGTCCAAACAGACACAAAAGGCGAGAAAATCAATCCTTATAGGAAATTCTTAGGACCACCTAAGCCCGCCAGGACCCGTTAAGTGTGAGATTCTAGAACAGGGCTTGCTTGGTGATGTCTCTATATTCCTGCAGGTCATTTTAATATTCTTGAGCTTTGAAAAACTGTGTGTGGTACATTTCTTTGCTGATATTTGCTGGACACAGTCTCTTACTTCACGTCTCACTCCACTCAAATATTACTTCCTCAAAGGGCCTTTCTAGTGTCTTTATCCAAGCAAAGCACATCACAACATCTATAGCTACCTATCCTGTACCATTTCTTCATTACATTTAGCCCTCTTCGTAGCTTTTTCCACCTGCTGTTTTTTTATTTACTGGGGATTTATGCTCATCAGTGAATATGGTTTGTTGTTCAAGAAAGACATTCATTAGCACAGAACCTCCACCTTCCCATTTCCTGCTTACCCCCTGTGTCTATGACCCTACTAGGACAGGGGTGGCATTTGACTCTCATAAACGAATAAGTAAATTATAATAGGGAAGTCTGTAGCTTTTAATTCAGGACTGTCAGCCTCTGAGCACCATCTGGCAATTCTGGCCTACTTTTGCTTAGCCACCAAGAAGAGAATATAATTTTTTTCTTTAAAGGAAGTAAGCTGTATATCTGGTACTGGGTTTACCATAGTGAAGTGATCTATGTTTAGTTACCAGACATGTAATGAGGTCTTGTGTGGCTCACTTAAAAACTCTGGGCCTTTTTTTTTTTTCTATCTATAAAATAGGAAAACAAGCCTAACCCTGAATATCTTTCAGATTTGTTGAGAAGGACAAACAAAAACTTATATGTAACAGCAATTGTAAAATAAAATACCATGTAAAGGTGACTTACTGCCATTACAAGCTGGAGGGGGTGTGAGAGGAAGGAAACAGAGTAGGCAAAGAGGAAGAAAGAAATAAAAGGGAAAAAACGGACAGGACGGTTTCAAAGAAATTTTCTAAGTCTAATATTCTATAATTTAGCAGAAAATCATCAAAATATTATATATTAAAAATAATAATCTAAGGGCATGATTCAGATGTATTTGTCTACTAAAGAGATATATTTTGACCATATATATAATTTTATTTATGTTTTTTCCTTGACAACACTTTCACATCCCTCTACTCTTATTTCTGTCTTTTGAGAATATATAACAGTAACTTTATTACAGCATTATTCACATCATCAGCCTAGCTTACTATGGATCAAATATAGATGTCTATACTTTATCCAAATACATAGCACATAGTGGTTAATTTCCAAGAGAACAGCCAGTTTGGTAACTGGTTACAAGCCACTGTAAACTCTCTCCATAGTGAGGAGGAGGACTATAAACTGCAAGTGACCCTGGTGAGGCAATTTCACCACCCACCCCCCACTCAATGAAGCAACTAATGTGCTTTGTACCTAAGTCATTTTGGACTGACTTTATCATAATTGTGATATTCACCCACTAAAATATCCTTACCCAAGTCATGGCAAATACTATAAAGGTTACTTTTGCATGGGCATCATATATACACTCTACTGAAAAATTAAACAGTCTTAGCAGCTTCACTGTACTACCCATCTCCGTTTCTCAGTACTGTTTGTCCACATGCCAGGAAGATTAGCACAATTAACAAAAAAGAAAAAAAAATGGAGAGAGAGGATAGAAAGAAGTGACTTATTCTAGCAGAATGAAATTCTTCAGATGGTTATTACAAAATAGGATGAATTAAATGGATATACTTGCATTGAAAACAAAAAACTTCAAGGATTGCCATTGGTTGGCCAATGGAAACCCCTGATGAATCCCCCAACATTGAGGGCCCTCCAAATGAGTCCACTTTATTCACTTCAGTTGAAAAAACTTAAAATCACCACAGGGAAAAAGACTGCAAGGAGAAACCTGACCTAGAATCACTTACGGCAACAGTCACGTTGATTAATCAAATGGATATTGGCAGAGGGGCCATGGTCAATAAAAAGCCTGGATCACAAAGCTTGGTAGACCTTCCAGGCTATGAGAGGGAACTGTGTCCTGACTCTGAGACCTCATTCTATGTGTCTCCATTCTAACTTGCTTTAATTATAATAAAACTGCAATAATCAGTACAGCACTTTCTAAGTCTTTCTAATTATTGAGCCCCAGGGAGGTTGTAGAAATCCTAAAAACTTGTAGAGAGTTAAAGGTGAAGGCAGTCCTTTGGATTTTTACCCTTGACCTTCTGGAATCTAGAAGTAAATACAAAACTATGTTGTGGATAAACAACTCTGGTTGTCAGAACTGAACCACAGTACTAACCACAGTGTTACAATACCTATGCATTCCTCTGTTGTCCAAGACAAGATGACAAGGAGAAGGAGGAGGAAGAGGAGAAGAAGAAAAAGAAAAAAAAATGTATATATGCTGTTGCTGAGGACTTATTCTGATGCAGTCTCCGCCCCCAGGTTTTTCTATGCCTCGCTAAATCCTAGAGTGCCCCCTTTCAACCAATCCTGGCTCCGCCCCCAGGTTTTCCTATGCCTCGCTAAATCCTAGAGTGCCCCCTTTCAACCAATCCTGGCCCTACACGTCACCCCTGGTTGTCGCCCAATAAAAAGCCCCCTCACCCCTCCCCTCGCTCTCTGGGCTCTCGGCTCTCCCTCTCTGAGGTCTCGCTCCCTGCTCTCCCCCCGTGGTCGGCCATTGCTGGCTGGCTCCACGTGGTCTGAACCAAACCTCCCCCCCATCCTATAATAAAGATCTGTGTACCCCTTTGCTCTGGACGTCCGCTCTCTTCTCCGCGGTGCAGCCCGACACCAGACCACCTCAACAACATCTGGCGCCCATCGTGTTCCGTACCCACACCACGCCCGGCCTGAGGTCTCCGAAACCGCCCAGACACAGGTAAGTGGCATCCGCCCACTTCTGTGGCCCCGCGTTTCCCTCCACTATGGGAAATTTCTCGTTTTATGAGGAGGTGTCCCAGTCATTATTTCTTGACCTGGGACAGATTCCCGCTGTCATAAAAGGTTTAATTTTCGCTACCCCTTGGATTTTTTTAACTGTGGTCGCCACTTTCAAGATATGTAAAACGTGGTATGCCATAAGGATAAGTGACCTTGAGGCTGAGGTACGAGAGTTAAATCACATGTGCTTAAGACTTAGACATCCTAAGCGATCAGCGGCTAAACCCAAGAATTCTGTTCCCACAGACACGCACACGTGTTCGGACGCTCCTCCTCTGACCCCACCCCCTTCCGCCGTTCAGGTTTCAGCTACGCCTGCGTTCCTGAACCCTGCCCCTTCCGTCCCGGTTTCAGCTTCCGTTTCAGCTCCGCCTGAGGCGCCTGCGTTCCTGAACCCCGCCCCTTCCATCCCGGTTTCAGCTCCACCTGCGTTCCTGAACCCTGCCCCTTCCGTCCCGGTTTCAGCTTCCGTTTCAGCTCCGCCTGAGGCGCCTGCGTTCCTGAACCCCGCCCCTTCCATCCCGGTTTCAGCTCCACCTGCGTTCCTGAACCCTGCCCCTTCCGTCCCGGTTTCAGCTTCGCCCACGGCCCCTGCCTCCGCGGTTTCAACTCTGCCTGCAGCTTCTGCGTTCCTGAACCCCGCCCCTGCCCCTGCTGTCCCAGTTTCAGCTCCGCCTGCAGCTTCCATTTTCCTGACCCCGCCCCCGGCCCCTGCTGCCGCGGTTTCAGCTCCGCCTGAGGCTTCCTCGTCCCTGACCCCGCCCCCTGCTGATACATCACCATTAAGAGATCTAGTGGCAGAGATACGAGAGCTAAAGGATATTTTTTCAGCATTTAAGGATTTTAAACCATGTGCAGTCCACCCCGGGAGCTCCGTCCCCGTAGATATGCGTTTAGTCTCCCCTGCAGCCACTACAGCAGTTTCTACTGAACTTTCCACTTCTGTAGCTCCCTCTCCCGCGCCACCGGACCAAATCCACACATTCCCGGTAAACTTGGCCCCTTCTAAACAAAACCCTCAGCCGTGGCAGCCATATTCCTCGAAAGAACTTGGAACGCTCAGGCAAGCAGTCAGGGAGGACGGTATGCACTCTCCATGGACCAAGTCCGTTTTGAGAAGCTTTTACCAGCATTTAAATACACCACAAGACTGGAAAGAACTGGCTCGTGCTGCACTCCCAGACCCTCTCTATCTTCAGTGGCAGGCATGTTTCCGCGATGAGTGCTCTAGGCAATCGCAGGAAAATAGTAACAAACAGATAGAATGGAATTCTGATGCTTTGTTTGGAGCAGGAGCTTATGAATCTGGAGCTCAGCAGGCAGAAGCCAGGTTTCCAACTGGTTATTTTGAACAGGTACGCATCTGTGCAACACAAGCATGGGAAAGGGTGACCACACCTGATGTAGATCCATCAGCTCCCATTAACTCTTTTCACCAAGGCTCTGATGAGTCATTGGCGAGCTTCATCTCAAGGGTGAAGAGAAGCTTAGAGAGAAAGGTTTATAATCCTGACGTCCGCACACTACTCCTGCGCTCTATTGTCTGGGAAGGCATGACACCACAATTCCGTCAGGTATGCCTTAATCTTAAACACCTACACCCAGATAATTGGATTCTAGCGACACAGGAGCTTACATCAGGCAATTATGGGACACCCGCTACGACGCAGGTCTATGCAGTTGCCCCACGTAAGCAAAACGGGGCCTGCTTTCAGTGCGGTCGCCAAGGACATTGGCGTAACCAATGTCCTGATAAGTTGCGACCACGCCTCCAGTCAGGGAAACCACGCCTCCAGCCAGAGCAACCCCGCTTTCAGTCAGGGAGCCAGAGACCACGTACTGTTTGTCCAAGATGTCGTAAGGGGTTTCATTGGAAGAGAGATTGTTGGTCCCAATTTCATAAAGATGGTTCGCCCCTGAATGGTACAAATTCGGGGCCTGAGATTTTGTGGACCACTCCTGTTTTAGAACAAGGTCACCCTTCTATGACAGTAAAGATTGGCAATATTCCTTTTAAATTTTTGATTGACACGGGGGCAGCAAAGACAATTTTAAGGCAAGAAGAGGTTCCCCAAGATTGGGAACTCATCCCTGGACCCAGTTTACATGGAATAGGAGGGATGACAAGAGCATTTTGCACACGAGACTCGCTTATGTGGGAAGACCCAGAAGGTTCTACTGGACACTTCCGCCCTTTGGTAGCTAATATTAGCACCAACTTACTGGGCAGGGATCTTCTGGAGTGTCTTAATGTTAGGATATCCACAGACGCCTCTGCAGAGCGTAAAACTCATTCCCGCGATACCAGGTCTATTCAGCACCCCCAATACTAAATGCCACTGTTCGTAGCCAAACACCCCGCTTAAGCTGGCTTTCTAATGAGCCTGTCTGGGTGGAACAGTGGCCTTTACCTAGGGATAAGCTAAAAATTTTAAAAGAGCTCGTCCGAGAGCAGTTGTCCTTGGGACACATTCGTCATTCTCGAAGCCCATGGAATACTCCTGTCTTTGTGATTAAAAAGCGCTCGGGAAAATGGCGCCTCCTTCAAGATCTCCGTGCAGTAAATAAAACCATGCAGGTCTGGGGCTCCCCCCAAAGGGGTTTGCCTCTTGCTTCTGCAATTCCCACGGGAATTCCAATCATAGCTATTGATATACAAGATTGTTTTTTCTCTATCCCCTTGCATCCGCGAGATTGTAAACGTTTTGCCTTCTCTGTTCCGTCTATTAATAATGCCAGCCCCGCTGACAGATTTGAATGGGTGGTGCTGCCCCAGGGTATGGCCAATAGTCCTACAATTTGTCAGGAGGCTGTTAAATCTGCCCTTGTCCCATATATTCATAAGGGCCTTAATATTTTTCATTATACAGATGATATTTTAATATGGGGAAAATCAGATACAGATCTCTATGCCTTACGTGATTTTCTCATTCCTGCATTAAAGAAAAGCGGCCTTAATGTAGCCCCTGAGAAGATACAGCTAATCCCTCCAATATCCTTCCTAGGTTCAGAGATTTCTCTAACGCAAATTCGTCCCTTAAAACCTAATGTTACCTTCCCTTCTAACCTTACTCTTGCTTCTTTACAAAGTTTTCTAGGAAATTTAAATTGGCTTAGGCAGTATCTCTATCTGCCCACAAGCTGCCTCCAACCACTGTTTGACCTGTTGAAAGGAAACAAACAGCCCTCTTCAAAACGTAAGTTAACTCCCGAGGCCTCCTTGGCACTGGAAAGGGTTAACCAGGCCCTCCAGGACATGCACCTTGTTCGATTCTCCCCCTCCTCTCCAGTAAACCTTCTAATCTTCAACTCCACCCCCACAGTAGTAGGGGCACTGTGGCAAGACCATGGGGTTCTCGAATGGCTTCACACGCCAGTAGGAGGAGCTCCAAGACTCCTCACTGAGATAGATGCGTTAGCATTCATGGTTCGCCAAGGGAGAAATAGGTCTGTGCAGGTCTTAGGGAAAGAACCGGATTTAATCATTCTGCCCTTTTCTCTCACAGATACAGAGTGGCTTATACGCCATCATTCCCGCTTTGCCATAAGCTTCGTGGGGTTTCCAGGACAAATAGATAACCATTTTCCTTCTAATAAATTGATAGCTTCTTTACCTCTTCTGCCTCTACTAGCACCTAAACTTTTCTCTCGGGATCCCATTCCCTCTGCTCCTACAATCTTTACTGATGGCGGAAAAAGGGGAGCTGCTGCCCTTATATATTACCCAGACAAACAATCTCCTAAACCTCTCTTTACTGAGCTTCCTGATAATTCCCCTCAGTACAAAGAACTTTATGCTGTTTTTCTTGCACTAAAAGCTGTACCAGAATCCTTCAACCTTTTTTCTGACAGTGTGTATACTGTTAACTTACTTCCATGGCTTGCTCGTTCGTATGTGAAAATTGATGACAACCCACTTTCCCCTCTCTTGATTCAAATCGCCTCTATGCTCTGTTCTCGAACCCAACCACTGTATATTCAACACCTTCGTTCCCACAGCCCTCTTCCTGGTTCCCTGTCCGAAGGGAATGCCGCAGTTGACCGCCTTGCCTCCACAGGAACTTTCCCAGTCTCTGTCTCTGATCCTGCTAATTTTCACTCTCTAACCCATGTTAATCTTAAAGGCCTTCAAGCTCGATTCCCTGATGTTCCTGTACCACAGTTAAAACATATCCTTGCTACATGCTCTTCTTGTGCAAATCTCATAAAGACACCTGCTATCCAGACCCTTGGGGTTAACCCCCGAGGTTTAAAAGCTAATGCTATTTGGCAAATTGATGTCACCCACATACCAAACTTTGGCAAACAAAAATATGTGTTTGTCTCAATTGATACCTTTTCTAAATTTATGTGGGCTACAGCTCAGACAGGAGAAAGTGCTAAAAAGCTTGTAAGCCATATGCTCTCTTGTTTTGCCGTTATGGGGGTCCCATTACTTTTGAAAACAGACAATGCACCTATGTTTTCAAGCAAACAATTTAAAGATTTTTGTTCCCTCTGGAATATTACTCATACCACGGGCATTCCCTACAATCCACAGGGACAAGGCATTGTCGAAAGGGCCCATCAAACACTGAAGGCTCAACTAAATAAAGATAAAGGAGGAACATATCCCCCCAATATCCAGCTAGCAAAAGCCTTAACTACGTTAAATCTCTTTAATATTTACAATAACTCAGCCTTACCCCCTATTATTCTTCACTGGCAAACACCATCTACCCTCCCATCTATTAAGGTGAAATGGAGAGACCCACTCGATAAAGTTTGGAAAGGGCCTGACCCATTATTGACCATGGGAAGGGGTTTCGCATGCATTTTCCCTCAAAATTTCTCTAAACCTGTCTGGGTTCCTGCCCGCCATGTCCGACAATACCCGCAGGATGGCGCTGTTATTCCTGAAGAACAAGAAATACTACAAGAGGACCAGATGCAGGATACATCCCAGGACCCGTAATACGACATGGCAGAACCTGCAAATCTGGCTCACAGAGACCTCTCTCCTACCCTTTCCCTGTATGTCTTATTTTATAACTGGCCAGTTGTTTTTGTGAATGAGTGTGTTAAATGACAAAATTTTTTTTCTTTTTTTTTGCATGACCCATCTGCTTGGAGTACTCTAAAAGGTTATTGGCCTTATATAAAAATGCTGGACGCAGCCAAAGTTTCTGGAGACGTCCAGAAACATTCCAAAAAATTTTTTTTCTTTCTCCCTCTTTTGAATTTTATATATAGTATTGGTATATATGTAAGTGTTTAGTCTTAAACTGTGTGACTAATGACAGATTTTAAATTGTTTTTAAATAATGTGTTTTTATAACAAAAGTTCTTTTTCCTCCAGTTTGTTATAACTAAATGTTTATGGGTATGTCTCAAGTTTGGTAACACTAACTTAACGGTCAGAAGTGTAACCCTACAGCTACACTTTTACCAGACAAGGTAAATATTAATTGTTAAGGTAACTTACTATTTAGGTAAAAGTCTAAATGTTCAACGTGACTATTCATTCCCAAAACTAAACTATATAAATTTTATATACAGGACACCTTTGAAGGGCCCCCAAAGGTGCCCTGTAAACTATCTTGTGGAAATTAATCCACAACAGATCTGGCATCAATCTGGCACTGTAAACGTTAAAATCATTGTCACGAATATGCGTTAACTCTCTAAGCAATTTGAGTCTGTTTAAAATACATATTTTAGCTAAAATTGGTCTCAAGATCCTGCGGTAGAGGCTGCTACAGGAGGTCACATTAGATGACCTTTTAATAAATCATAAAGAGATTCTAAACCAATTATAATCATCGAGGTACCAACTATAACAAACCTATAACTTGTTACCAGTTCAAATTAACCACGAGAAGCAGATTGTTTGTGTTTCTTTCACAGGAATCCCGGAAAAACCATCTGAACCCCTGCACACCCTGACGTCACTCACTAGATGGCACGACTACCGTGGCACACCCCCCGAAACCCTAGATGTCACTCAACGTGATCTGAAGAACCTGATACACGAATTCCAAGGACAGAACTTTCTTCATGCCTGGTTACCGTTCCTGCTTCTGACCTGCTTGTTACGTGCTGGCAGTTCCAGCTAGCTATCTACAAAAGAGCAACATTCCAACAGCTGACCTCCCTCATGCAGCGTTGCATCCCCTGCCAATTCCTCCCCTAGCCATCTACTTCGGACTGAGACTTGTATCGGACTTTCTGACATACCCTATATACATTTTACACAATTTTAAAGCAGCTTATTTCCCTTCACGCTGCTGGTTTTTCATAGACTAATCCTGAGTAATTCATAGACTTTACAGACTGTTGCCTTGAGGACTATACAATGCCAAATAGCCCCTCTGTTTGGTGGGTCATGCCTCCTGCCGCCCCCTCATTATGTACCCTTGCCCTTTTCCCCACTCAAGCAGGGAATGTTCCTTTACACACCAATCCTTCCCTTCACACCCCACTGACTTTTACTTCTCCCCTTCGTGTCCCTTCCTATTTTGTTATGTCATTTAGGCTTATGTCCAAAAGGTTTCTGCCCCATGATAGTCTTTTATAGACTTTGTACATCTTATGCAATTACTAGATAGAAAGATAGAAAAGATGTAGAGATACTGTGAAGAGATGGTTGAGCAGGCTGCGCTTAAACCTATGAGATGAGTCTCTCCAGGTAAGTCTCTCTCTCTGAAGAGGGGTTGAGCACAGGAGGACATTTAAATCTCACAAGGTTGGCAGCCATTTAAGCCTTCCCTCCTCCACAGAAAGTCCTACATCTTCCCACCTGAGCATGGCATTCCTCTAAAACATTTAAGCATGCTCCATTTTTCTTTACTGTGTCCATTTAGATATAAAGGGATAGGAGGAGATGTTGCTGAGGACTTATTCTGATGCAGTCTCCGCCCCCAGGTTTTTCTATGCCTCGCTAAATCCTAGAGTGCCCCCTTTCAACCAATCCTGGCTCCGCCCCCAGGTTTTCCTATGCCTCGCTAAATCCTAGAGTGCCCCCTTTCAACCAATCCTGGCCCTACACGTCACCCCTGGTTGTCGCCCAATAAAAAGCCCCCTCACCCCTCCCCTCGCTCTCTGGGCTCTCGGCTCTCCCTCTCTGAGGTCTCGCTCCCTGCTCTCCCCCCGTGGTCGGCCATTGCTGGCTGGCTCCACGTGGTCTGAACCAAACCTCCCCCCCATCCTATAATAAAGATCTGTGTACCCCTTTGCTCTGGACGTCCGCTCTCTTCTCCGCGGTGCAGCCCGACACCAGACCACCTCAACAACAATATGCAAATGTTTATTCACTTCAGTCATCAAAAAGCATTCATAATGACCCTGGGTCCATACTCCCAGAGAGTTAAAAAATAGAAAAGTTATCAGGGGAGGAGATGGGACAGGGAGTTCTGGTGGTAGGAATTCTACCTCTCTTAGCCTATGTTGGTATCAGTGTTTCCATTTTATAAATAAATTTATAAAAAAGCATTCAAATATTATTATGAGAATAAGGGTGACTTGATACAGAATTAACAAAAAGACATTGATCCGAAGCAGAATAATAATAATATTAAAAAAATGAAGGGAATATGGAGAGAAATTGCCTTAGCCACCCTGATCCTCTCCCCAATTCAATATGAACTAGAGTGAAGAGTGCTTTTCCCACAAGATTTGAGATGATGACAATTCAAGAATATGAGACATTACAACTAGAAAGAAGTAGCAGACAGATGTGGAAGAGAGCAGAATGCTACTGCTGAATGTTGAATGTTGATGTTCTGAGCACCCCATGAAGTACAAAGCATCTAAGTACATAAAGAGGGAAGGGCTGACTACCTATATCTAAGACTGTGGGAGAACTACAGTGGTTATCTATGGTGGTAGAGATGGGGACACAGACCTTTGGTGATAGGAGTGGTGAGAAAGAAAAAAAAGAGAGAGAGAGACTATACGGTAAACCATTAGTCCCTTAATAAAAAGATAAGTTAAAGCTTCCAGATGAATTAGCATTATGTTCCTGCTGTCTGCCCTCACTTCTATTATCAGGTTATTTGCCCCAGCATTCTCCATGGTTCTTTCCAGCTTGGACTTCCTATGAATCTATGATGGCAGAAACAGAAGGAGTTGAGTTTCTCAAACACCAAGATGTCACCGGTTTTCATGTTCATTAATAAGTCTTCACTCTCTGTCCTGGCAAGAGTCATGGATTTAGTAACTAACCTGTATTTGCTCAAAAATAGATAAAAGAATGAGCAAAGTGCTTGCCCTTAAGGAGCAGATGATCTAATAGGGAGCATATGTCCTTGAAAATGAACAGAATCTATGACTGATTAACTTGGCAGTTTCTCTGAGGCACAGGAGAGCTATGTCAGGCAGCAAATTTCTTGGGGGAAAAGGTACAAACGCAATATAGACGGGTGTATGGGGAAGGTGGAGTGGTGATCTGGGTTGGGTAAGGACAGGAGATTTGGAGATAGAGATTTGAAAGATAAAGATACATTTGAAAGAAAAAGTCAAAAATGTGCACTGGAGCCAAAAAAATTCTGTGTACCCACTCAGCATTGGTTGTCTTCTTTCTGAGAGAACGCAGAAGCATGTCTAAGGTACATATCTACAGTCAGATAGTTGAGTCCTCTCACCAGGTTGAGTCCTGATAAATTAACTTTAATCTTTTTATATATCTAATTCCATGGTCATAGTGTCTTCCATTAAGTTGACAATGAAAACTGAGTCATACCAGCATAGCACTTAAATAATGACACTATTATTATTGTTACTATTACTACCATCATCATTATGATCATTATTTATGAATCAACAGTATCACTAGAAGGACAGTAATAAGATTTCTTTTTTTTATAGTTTTTTTTTAATATTTATTTTATTTATTCCCTTTTGTTGCTCTTGTTTTATTGTTGTAGTTATTATTGTTGTTGTCGTTGTTGGATAGGACAGAGAGAAATGAAGAGAGGAGGGGAAGTCAGAGAGGAGGAGAGAAAGATAGACACCTGCAGACCTGCTTCACCGCCTGTGAAGCGACTCCCCTGCAGGTGGGGAGCTGGGGTTTGAACCGGGATCCTTATGCTGGTCCTTGTGCTTTGCGCCACCTGCGCTTATCCCGCTGCGCTACAGCCCGACTCCCGCAGTAATAAGATTTCAAAGTTTCTCTTTGAGGTGTTTAACTAGATCGTGATGTGTAGGATGGAGGAGACCAGGGAAGTAGAAATGCTACGAAACCAATCAAAATGTCACTGCAATTTTAGGTGAGAGGTGCCACTCAAAGGGGCAAATATAAAAGACGAGGGAAGGGAGAGTGCAAAACAACAGATATGTCTGATGGGTAGAAATAACAAAAAATAGCACATGCCTGGCATGGATGGTAATTGCTAATGTTATAAAATCATGGATGCAGCAGAAAGACACATCTTCCTCTGAAAGCATTTGAAAGCAATTAATAAACATATGAAAAGATTCTTAAGTTTCTTTACAGTCCCTAAAGTTCTAAGTACCAAGTTGATCATTACAGCCAGGAGACTAATATCCCTGAAAATGTCAGAGACCTAGAGTATTAACTCCACATTGTGAGTTAAATCAGTGATGTCAAACAAAAACTTTACAACGTTTCTTATTATGCTTTATGATATATCTTTATACATTAAAAAGCAACAAGGAGGTGAGAAGCTAGCCCTTTGGTACTATCTTCAGTGAGGTATATGTCTGAGCAGCGTGCTGGTCAATCTCTTTAAAAAAAAAATAGGAAAATTTTTCCTATAAGGAACTATCTTCTAGTTCTTGCTTTGTTATGAACTGTAAAAGGGCCAAATTAACATGTTCCACAATCACAGTTAATGCCATTGGGATGCATTGGATCGACCTTCTCGTTGTGCATCCCATGAGTACCCATTCATTGGGGAAACTGAAGATCCTTCCTAGCCAACTGAATCCACATGGATCCCAGTCACTTTCAAAGCCAGCAACAAGCAGCTCCTGACAGCTTTCAACCTGATGCTGTTGACTGGCTACTGAAGAAGGGCAAAGGCTAGAAGAAGTTAATGCCACTGAGGACAGAGTTAGAAGTACTTCCAGTGTTACCATTGTAATTCTCTGGCTCTCTTCCAGGAAACCTTGCTTTAAATTACCTTGCTTAAAGGTAACTTTTAATCAACTTGACACAGCTATTACCATGTAAAAGATCTTAGGGCAGGTCTGGTAGTGCAATCCTTTCACCTGGATGCAAAGACTTCCAAGAACCTGCTTAACCAATTTAATTCCTCCTACCCTTATACAAGTTAATTTTCCTCTCTGAAACTTCAGCCTGAAGTTCTTAAGCATATCTTATGGGGCAGGAACAGCCAGCCCATGACCACAGAATGTGAGCTCAGATCTGCAGGGATGCAGAGGTCACATAGGCTCCTAAACTGAATAGGAGCCCAGATTACATCAAATTGATGGGGGTTACAGTCAACAACATTTACATACCTTTCTCATATTTGGGAGCTACTCTCTAACCTGACCCAGCTTTCTGGTCCTTTTTCAGCCATGAAATCATCTCCCCAGACAATAACCTGGGTCCACCTGCATATCAGACTTCAGGCTCAGAAAAAAAAAAAAAAAAAACCTAGTATAGTCATGGACCCTTTGAAATATAACAAAAATACACCTACTAACTATCTATAAAATGGAGGCCCACCAACTCTTCCTCTGCACTATTCCAGCCTTTTGGAATAACCTGGAACTGAAAGAGTAACCTGGAACCTCTTTCAGCCACCAGGTTCCAGGTGCTACCATGATGCCAACCGGACTTTCTTGGGCACACGACCCCACCAATGTGTCCTGGAGCCCCTCTTCCCCAGAGCTCAGCCCCACTAGGGAAAGAGAGAGACAAACAGGCTGGGAGTATGGATCGACCTGTCAACACCCATGTTCAGCAAGGAAGCAATTACAGAGCCAGACCTTCCACCTTCTGCACCCCATAATGGCCCTTGGTCCATACTCCCAGAGGGGTAAAGAATAGGGAAGCTATCAGAGGATGGGATGGAATACAGATTTCTGGTGGTGGGAATTGTGTGGAGTTGTACCCCTCTAACCCTGTGTTTTTTGTCAGTTATAAATAAAAATTATATATTTATACACACACACACATATATATGGTACAAGTCACTGAAATGACTAGAAGTGATCATTGGTCCCTTCTATTCAATACATATATATTTTTCTCTCTCTCTTACACACACACACACATACACACGTGTCTCTGAAAAATGCAGATTCTGCCTATATTCAAATCTTCTGGTAGGTACCCACCCAGCACCCCCTACCCAATCTAGCTAGCTACTAAGCAGTTCTCAATGGAGACACACACACACGCAGGGCATGACATATCCCTTTCTGGAGAGTGTAAGGACCCAGGAGTCAGCAGATCCACGGTTTAGCACTATCTATAATTTTTCCAAAGCCACTCCCTCCTTGGTGCCTTTGATCTAAAGCTGCAGAAGGCCTCCCAACTGGCAAAGGAGTTAATGTAGCTTAGAGATAAGTGGAGGCACCGGCCCCACCCCTGCCTTCGCTCCTCCCAGCCAAGTCCCGCCCGCGTTCAGACTTCCATGGCTGCCCTGTGCTCTAGGCGGCAGTGGAGGCTTCTGCGTGCCGCAATCCGGGGGTCTTCCAGCCGCTGAATGCTACCTGGTTCCGCAGCTGAAAGACTCTGATGCCCAAAGTGTCCACCAGCAGCTCCCAGTCAGCCCCGGCTAGCACGGGTTTCTGGAGTTCTGCGTAGGCCGCCCGGAACTGCTTCTCCGAGAAGCCACCAGCAGCAGAATGGGCCATCATTCCTCAGCAGAGGCTCCTTTGACTGCTGGGGAGGTGGTGGAAAGGATTGGTGTGAGTTCAGGGGCGGGGCGAGAAGGTGGTCCAGTGTGATTGGCAGGGACTAGAGGAGTGATAGTAAGGAGGCGGGATTTAAGACGAAGCAGGGACCAGGGCAAGGGCCTAGAAAAGTGGGAGATTGAGCAAGAGAAGGAGGAAGATGGACAAAGTGAAATTAGAGAAGAATTGGACTTGATCTGGGGAGATGTGAAGGTATAGGAGGTTGGGGAGGCTTCTAGATGGAAGGGAAAGGAAATCAGAGACTGGAATGTTACCTCAGAAACATCTTATTGATAATCTGTAGTTCTCCACCCCATCCAAACCTGATTGGGTGTCTTTCCTGTGCCATGTCTGATCATGGTTGAGAAAGACTTGAGTGGTTTGATGGAGGTGAAGTGTGCTAAACAGAAATGCACTTAAAAAAATCTCAAGGGACCCGGTGGTGGCGCACCTGGTCGAGTGCACATGTTACAGTGCACAAAGATCCTGGTTCGAGCCCCTGGTCCCCACCTGCAAGCGGAAAACTTTGCGAGTGGTGAAGCAGGGCAGCAGGTGTTTCTCTGACTCTCTCCCTTCCTATCACCCCCTTCGTTCTCAATTCCCGGCTGTTCCTACCCAATAAATGAAAAAAGTAAATATATATATATATATATATATATATCAGTGATCAGATTCTAGAACTGTATCTCAATGGAATGTATCTTCTTTCTGTTACTTGTTTTAACACAGAAGGGTTCACGAAGACTTAGCAAAAAGCCAAAGGGGTTCGTGGAACAAAGTGGTTAAGAAGCCTAAGAAGTCTAATCCATAAATGATCTATACAGTATTTTGCCACTGTGGAACATAGAAAATAACCTGAAAGTTATCATAGAATCCTCCCAGGGTTACTGTTTTTTGTTTTGTTTTTGTAAATATATTTTTCTTTATTTATTATTGAGTAGAGTCCAAAACATTGAGGGGGAATAGAGAGGGAAAGAGGCAGAGAGATACCTGCAGCCCTACTTCAGCACTCATGACACTTTCTCCCAGCAGGTGGGGATCACAGGCTTGCACCTTAGTCATTGCACACTGTAACGTGTGCCTCCTCTTAGCCCCTTCCACCCAGGATTTCTGTAACTTGTATAATTTGGATCTTTGTGTAACTTAAATATTCTTTTGTCCCTTCAAATCCCCTTGGGTATAACTGTATTTCCTACCAGCATACCATACTTGGCACGGAATACAGTAGTTTAAGTATCAAAGCAATGCAACACCTCATGGATGCCAACAGTCTGGAAACCCCTGTTTCGTAATTTGTGACGTGCGGAAAGATTTTTGCAACCAGTTAGAATTGAGGAGGTGAAATAAAGATACGACAGGTTTGTACACCAAAGTAAATGTTCGATAAGAAAATTCTATGGGGAGTCGCCAGTAGCGCAGCAGGTTAAGCTCACGTGGCACAAAGCACAAGGACCAACATTGGAATCTGGGTTACAGTCCCTGGCTCCCACCTGCCGGGGAGTCACTTCACAAGTGCTGAAGTAGGTCTGCAAGTGTCTATCTTTCTCTCCCCCTCTCTGTCTTCCCCTCCTCTTTCCATTTCTTTTTTTTTAAATTTCTTTATTGGGGAATTAATGTTTTACATTTGACAGTAAATACAATAGTTTGTACATGCATAACATTTCCCAGTTTTCATATAGCAATACAACCCCCACTAGATCCTCTGTCTCCCTTTTGGACCTGCATTCTCCCCCCACACACACCTTTTACTTTGGTGCAATATGCCATCCTCTTTCCATTTCTCTCTGTCCTATCCAACAACGACTACAACAATAAAATAATAAGGGCAACAAAAGGGATAAATACATAAATATAAAAAATAAATTAAAAAAAGAAAATTCTATGGCCTTTGCACTGGATCAGATCTGGTGGGAAGTGCAACAGGACACTATTTATAAAGGCCTGGCTCCTCCAACAGCCACCTGGTTAATTTCAAGGAACTCCTTGAAATTCCTCAGCCTGCAAACCATGAAGAACAAGCTCATGGTCATTTTTAATAGCTGAACACTATATATATTTCATTGCTTTCTTAGCTGCTCATCTGTTAGTCATCTGGGTTGTATCCATATTTAGGCTGTTACAGACTGCTCCTATGAACAGAGATGTACATAGATCTCCCAGAAGGATGATTAATTTTACCCATGAGACAACTTTCTTATAAATTATTTCTCTAATAAAACATTAAAAAAAAGAAAAAAATTGAAACTTATGGTCTCCCTACAGCTTTAGATGGAAAGATAAAGCAACTGAGAAAGTCAAATCCCGTGTCTAGAGCAGAGGCTGTATCTAAATTTATATTACTTGTGGGCCTCAAGGAGATAAATGAACACAAAACCTTATTCAGGACCACTAGAGCATTCAGAATTCAAACACTGAAAGAAAAACAATATCCACAGAAGATGTTTATATCAAAAAATAAAGTTACGTGGTACTATAACATAATATGAATGCATTGAAAATTAATTACAAAAACCTGTGAAAACAATTCTCTGAGTGAGAGAGTTAACTAATGTACAAACAGAACAATATAATTTTAATTATAATAATAAACCAATGTGAACATATTTATTTAAATAGTTGCTAAATATAGAAGCTTAGATTACACAATTGTACTGTCAACACAGCTTAAGAGAGAGTAAGGAACAAGTCGGTGGCTTGTTATATATATAATGGAAATAAATACATAAATATATAACATGTATAATATCTGCATATTATCATGCATAAGTATGTACTGTATCTGTATGTATGAGTGTTATATGCAAAAATACAGAAGGTATATAGATAAATTCATATATATAAAAATATTGCATATATAATGAAATATATAAATGGTATATATACATAAATAATATATAATATGGTCATTATAGGTATAAGTATATGTGTATACTGTTATATATGTTTTATATATTCCCTTACATAGTATATATTTTTATATATTCCATTATATATTATATACATATTACTTACATGCAATATACATGATGAAATGGGTGCAAATTAGCATAGTAATTCAATTTAGAACAGGAGAAATATGCCAGCAGTTTACATAAAATGGTTCTGTCAAAAAATTGTGCAACTGGTATATAGATAAAAAAAAGAGTTACAAAAGAGACAAAATATAAACAATTGATGAATTTAGGTGAAAAATAAGATACTTTGCCTATTCAAATTTTCTGCATATTTGAAACTATTAAAAAATTAAAAAACTGGAAGTGCTAAAATATATGTGTCTATAGAAGATATAAGTAAAATATAATTACAAAGAAAATATGGGAGTAACGTTACATATATACAAGTTAGGCCTAAATAAATGAAAAGTGATATGGCTCTCAAAATGTCAGACAAAATAGACTTTAAAGCTAGTGGGGAAAACATTAATAAAAAGTAGTTCATGAGTTAATGATAGAGAAGAGAAGTCTTCAGAAATTCTGAATGCTTAAACGTCTATTCATTTCAAAACACAATCTCAAGTATATAAGGCCACAGTTGTCATCTGGTACAGAGAAGCCATCAAACTCACAATCAAAACATTTTTAAGACTTTTCTAGAAAATGGATTGACCAAACAGACAAAAAAAAAAAAAAGTTGCTGAATGTATGTAGAATCTGAACATATAATTCATGTGTTTGATCAATGAACATTTATAAGGACCTCACACCCAGTAAATAAAGCACACTATTTGAAAATTCTCATTAAAATTGATTATATTATAAACCACAGAGATGCAGCATTGGTCTTGCAGAAAACCAAAAGAGAGAAAGAAAAAAGCGCTAAAAATATTCCTGCTCCCTTCATACATTTTAAAACTAAAAACCAAACGCATGTTTTTATCACAGGAGCCTAGTCAGCAATTAAGCTCCTACATCAGATTCCCTTCTGTAGAGAGGGAGAAATGGGAGGTAGAGGTGCAATGTCCCCAGGCAAAGGAAGCAAAAGTTGGAAGTCTGGTGGTAGCACAGCGGGCTAACCGCAGGTGGCAGCAAAGGAGGCAAAAGTATGACAGTTTGATGGAGGGTGAGGTGTGCTGGCACCTATCTTGGGGATATGTGGAACAACCACCCAGTAAATCAACCTTTCCCTCAATTAAACAACAGTTAAAATTCCTTTTTGCTTGATATATCTAGAGAATTCTGACCTCCTGCACTTACTCCTGACTAATATCATGTTCATGAAATAGAATACTTAAATATTTTAAAAGACTAGTCCTACTAAAGATACATAGTGAAACAAGTAAAGAGATCCAAGACAATTTTGGCATAATTCCTCCCATATGTAGAATGTAGAAAACCGAAACACATGAACTTATAAAATAAATAAATAATAGAGAAGTCAAACTGTCTCTAAGACCTTGTGAGGAAGGGGACATAGAACTTCGATGGTGGGTGTGGTGTGGAAATACAACCTTGGAATTTCTACAGTCTTGTAAACCTTTCTTAAATCACTAATATAATCATATTTAAAATAAAGATGCCCACTCTTATGAATTCAAATTGCTAATCTGAATGAGATTTAAATTCATTAAAGATGTTTAAGAAATTTAGCAATTCTAAAATTCACCAGAGAGGTGGGAAAATCAAATAATTAAAAAGAAAGTTCTGGGTGAAGAAGATAGCATAATGGTTATGCAAAAAGGACCTCATGCCTGAGGTTCCAAGGCCTCAAGTTCAATCCCCCATGGTAAACCAGAGCTAAGCAGTGTTCTTATAAAAGAAAATAAAAAGTAATATTCAAATACAAATTTTTTAAAGTTAAAAAAATAAAAGGTTTCAAAAGTGGTTGTTTGGTGGGAGGGTGGCAGAGAGGAAATCTGCCTCATAAGATACTAGGATTTACAATAAATAAAGTGATTTGATAATAACCAAGTTCTAGGTCAAAAAGAAAAAAAGAACCAGTTATCTAGAAAAACATATCTAGAAAAATTCAGCACACATTTAGATGGCAAATTTTAAAATGCTGAGATAGTTGGCTAAACCTTGAGACTGTTGTATCATATTATAAACCACTGTGAATTCCAGACATGTAGAACTAATCATAAAGCAAAGTGTTGATATATGTAGAAGATAGTATAGGAGTAAACCTGCATGACTTAAGAATTTAAAAATAAGATTTCTTATATAAGGAAAGCAGCAGACTGAAGAGATAGCGTGGTGGCAGTGTACCACAGATGTATGCTAGAGACCCCAGGCTTGATCCTTGGTACTACGACTAGTCAGATCGGTTCAGTGCTTTAATAAAAAAAATAATAATAAAAAATAAGGTTCACACACATACAGAAAGAGAGAAGTTCAAGTTATAAAAGGTTAGAAAGTCTACATTAAAATATAGAAACTCTAGGGAGTCGGGCAGTAGCCCAGTGAGTTAAGCGCACATGGCGCAAAGCGCAAGGACTAGCATAAGGATCCCAGTTAGAGCCCCCAGCTCCCCACCTGTAGGGGAGTCGCTTCACAAGCGGTAAAGCAGGTCTGCAGGTGTCTTTCTCTTCCCCTCTCAGTCTTCCCCTCCTCTCTCCATTTCTCTCTGTCCTATCCAACAACGATGACATCAATAACAACAACAATAATAACTACAATAAAAAATATATATAGGAACTCTGGTTCGAGTATAAATAATGTAAATTATAAACAAATTCATATATATAGATAAGTAGGAGAAATCTGCTACTTGTGTGACCAAGAAAATATTTTTTTAAAAAAATGACACCGTTCAGCATTCAGATAGACAATGAAAAAAAAAAAATGGGAAAACAAATAGTTTGACTAACAGAGCATCACATTTGTATGTTCAAGGTTTCAGGTTCATAGACCCAAGAGGGACTCTGTCTTGTCCTACTCTCCTTTCTTTCTGTGTTATGTGGAGCACTGCAATTCATATGTACTAAGTAAATAAAATTTTTTAAAATTCAATCTATGAAAAGTAGAGGAAATACATTTTAAACAGAACAATGAGCCAAAGTTCTAGAAAGCTAAATTTTGCAGACAAAACACATGGATTATCTGTTGCTTTTAATTAGTGTTTTGCTTTTCAAAATTAGGAATTAAAATAAATATATCTGTACATATTTACTAGTAAAAGGTAATGGGCACCAAGAAACTGAAAAGTGAGTGAAATACATGACATATGGATTAAGAGTAGAATTCCCTTTCCTTTCTCCCTGTGGACTCTGATTAGTACATTCCCAACTTAGAAAGATGTGATTACAAGAACTAGCTTTGCAATTAAAAGATCTTTACTTATTTTAAGTAAAGTCACTTTTTCTAAGTCTGTTAACCCAACAGAGATATAAAAACAGTAATACCTATCTAAGACATTTGTTGAAAGGACTAAGCAGATGTAACAAATGTTCCTTTGTAAAGTGCAAAAGAGCACTGAGGGAATGCATTGTCTAAATAGGTAAGTATATCTAAATTTTGTAGTTTAACTGACTTTATTGGGTTTTAATGGCTGTCCAAATCAGTTTAATTTTATTCCATTCCATGTGTACTGTTGAATGACTGTTGCTATTAAAATGCTCAAATGTTTTGCCTTCCTAGTGCAATGATACCTATAAGTTGTTGAATTAACCTATCAAAACCTCACTGTGAACCTGAAATTAATGTTGTGATTTCATTTAATCCTCACAACTGAACACTTGAAATTTGTCCTATTATAATCTTTAGGTTTTACATGAAACTGAAGTTGAGAGAAACAAAATAACTGCCCGTGTTCATGTAGTCATATCAAAAGGTAGATGTGAGGGCAGGAACCAGTTCTCTTAGCTCTAGAGCCCATTTGTCATGTTCAGGCCACCTATTACCATGCTAGAATCTGTGGATATGAAGAGTGAGCATGACTTCTAACCTGATTATGTTGGAAGATTTTTTTTATTACTAAAAGGCTTTTGATGAACCATACAGTCATAAATCTATAAAAATTATTTCTGAAAAAGAATTTCATTCTCACCTTTAGTTTTTTCTCCTGTCTTTATATGCATGCATAATTGATAAGTGTTTATTGATAATTGATCATATTAAACTAATATACTAATAGATGATAGTATAAAGACAGGCTGGGGAGGGATGTGCAGTGGTAGTTCACAGGACTTCCCTGTAAGAAGTCACCGTTTCTTTTTCTTTTCTTTCTTTTTTTTTAAATTAATTAATTTATTTTCCCTTTTGTTACCCTTGTTGTTTATCATTGTTGTTGTTATTGCTGTCATTGTTGTTGGATAGGACAGAGAGAAATGGAGAGAGGAGGGGAAGACAGAGAGGGGCAGAGAAAGACAGACACCTGCAGATCTGCTTCACCACCTGTGAAGCGACTCCCCTGCAGGTGGGAAGCCGGGGGCTCGAACCAGGATCCTTATGCCGATCTTTGTGCTTTGAGCCACCTGCGCTTAACCCACTGAGCTACGCCCGACTCCCTCTTTTTTTTTTTTTTTAACCAGGGTTTATGGTGGTGCAGAGGATTGAATCTGGGACTTCAGAGCCTCAGGCATGAAAGTCTCTTTGTATAATCACTATACTATCTGCCCCACACCCAGAAGTCACCACTTCAACCCTTGACACCATTAATAATTTGAGCTGAGCAGTGCACTGACTAAAAGAAAGAGGGGGTGTGGGGAGAGAAGAGGAAAGAAAAGAAAGTAATATTTGAAGTATCTGAATCCTTTTGAGATTTTGTTATACCTTTAAGCTATAGTAGTCCTTAAGTGATGGAAAGATGATTAAGATACTAATTTCCTTCCTTCCTTCTTTCTTTTCTTTTTTCTTATTTTTGTTACCAGGATTATATCTGAGACTCAGTGCCTGCGTTATGAATCCACTGCTCCTGGAGGGCATTTCTTTTTCTTTTTAATTTATTTGATAGGGCAGAGAAACAGAGTGGAGGGGGAGATAGAAAGGGAGAGAGACTCCAGAGCTCTGCCCAACTAGGGAAAGATAGAAACAGGCTGGAAGTATGAATCTACCTTCCAATGCCTATGTCCAGCTGAGAAGCAATTACAGAAGCCAGACCTTCCACCCATTCCCCAAGATACTAGTTCTTATCTTTAATCTGCCATCCACATGAACACAATCACACAACTTAATAAAGTGATTTATATGTGTTCTACATTTTCTAGACCACCATGGTTTTTTTTTTTTCTTCACTGAGGAACTGGTGCATAAATAGAGGATAAGTTGAATAATTTGACTATTCATTGAATCAAACTAAATTGTTATAGAAGCTGGGAGTATGGATCGACCTGTCAGCAATGCCCATGTTCAGTTGGGGAAGCAATTAAAGAAGCCAGACCTTCCCCTTCTGCACCCCATAATGACCCTGGGTCCATACTCCCAGAGGGATAAAGAACAGGAAAGCTGGGTGGGGAGATAGCATAATGGTTATGCAAAGAGACTCTCATGCCTGAGGTCTTGAAGTCCCAGGTTCAAACACTTGCATCTCCATAAGCAAAAAAAATAAATAAACAAAAATAAAAAAGTAATAAATTTCTCTTGGGGGCCAGGTGGTGGCACATCTGGTTGAGCGCACATGCTACAATGTAAAAGGACTCGGGTTCAAGTCTCTGGTTCCCACCAGAGAGAAAGGGGGAGCAGGGGGAAAGCTTTGCGAGTGGTGAAACAGGGCTGTAGGTGTCTCTCTGTCTCTCCCCTATCTCCCCCTCCCCTCTCAATTTCTGGCTGTCTCTATCCAATAAATAAATAAAGGTAATAATAATAATAAAAGAATAGAAAAGCTATCAGGGGAGGGGAGGAGATATGGAGTTCTGGTGGTAGAAATTGTGTGGAGTTGTACCCCTCTTATCCTATGGTTTTTTTTTTTGTCAGTGTTTCCTTTTTATAAATAAAAAGAAAAAAAGAAAAACAAGATCAGAAGAGAGAAAAGAAAAAGAAGCATAAAAACTGAGTGCCCTTAGGCTATTTTAATTGCTAGTATAGACAAAATAAGACATACAAATGAAGTGTTAGAAAGATGAGTTTATATTTTTGCTTTCCAAACATATATGCCTTATTAAATAAAATTGACTGTTCAGAGAACAAGGTCTTCTTGAATCTTGGAAGGATCAGTAAATAAAGTTATCATCTACCTCCCTTCCAGTAAGGAGGTTCCAGAGACCAGCTGGATGTATTGAATTACGAAGTCCCTTCCGCTACCCTGACTAATCATTGCAAGGGACCTGAGTCTAGAATTTCACTTGTATTGTGTCCCCAGACTGCAAAGCCCTGCTCTTTAGCATAATATCTGTGCTTTTCCTTAACACTGCAATTCTTTCTCATAAAGGAGGTCACACATTTGGCTCTAAACCTGGCTGTCACGCCCCAGGAATGTATTTTTTGATATAAGCCAATTTAGGCCACCTCTACTTGGACAAAGAACTTATCTCATTATGAACTTTATACTGACTCACTACAGACTACTGTGTACTTTTGCTTTCAGGTATATATTTTGCTGTAATTTATGGATAGATGTGAACATATGATCTATTTTATGGGACCTGGTCTATGTCTAGGTTTTGGGACTTTGTTAGGAAGTGAACCTCCTGGAATGGAATTAAAGAATACTATGAAAGGAAAGGACTCACCCTAGTAATGAGGGTGCAGGGTTGATATTCCATGCCTGACATCTCTGGACACAGTCTGAAGTGAAGCCTGCTGGGATGGTACTCATTGCATTGATATGGTTGGGATCGACGGATGCAATATCATTTGGTATGAATTGAGAGAAGCTTGCAGGAAAGTGTGTCCTACCTTAGAGGTTCCAGGACTGGGTGAAATAGAGGCTCAATAGAGGAAGCGAAAGGTTCCTGCTGTCTTGGGGTTTAAGAAGATGATAGATAGTTATTGCTATAATCACATTATTTGGTAATTGGGTTAACTTTGAAATATCCCTTTGTTAGGATTTGCTATTTCCTAATACAGTTCCCTCACTCACTCCAAAGCTAACTGTATCAAAGCAAGGTCTGCAAAACCTGAATAAGGGCAAGAGACTGGCATATTTTAACAACGACTCTTTTTTTCAATATCAGGCCACACCATCAGCTGGGGCCCTAATCTGGGAGTCCTGAGATTCCCAAACAGATATGATAGGCCTGGACTTCAAATAAATTCCTCTCTCCATTGTTACCAGTCATTTCTATCAGTAACAATACAAAAGACCCCTTTGTGGGCCCCCATAGGACCTTGCCCTCAACTTGGATCAACAATGGTAGAGTATGTTCCATCCTCCAAAGGGAGGCTGGACAACATACTCTAGGCCACACCCATGAAAGATGGGTCAATATTGGGGCAGCTTGGAATGTTTCTACTCATGACCACAGGATATGAGCTCAGATCTACAGGGATGCAGAGGTCACATAGGCTCCTAAGCTGAATATAGGCCCCAGATCACATCAGATTGATGGGGTTTGCAGTCAACAATATTTATACCCCTTTCCCATAATTGGGAGCTATTCTCTTCCCTGATCCAGCTTTCTGGTCCTTCTGCCAGCCATGACATCATCTTCTCAGACAATAACTTGGATCCACCTGTTCAGGCTCAGGAGAATAAAGAAAAGGGAAAAAATTAATATAGCCTTAGTCCCTTTCAAATATAACTAAAATATGCCTACTAGCTATCTATAAAATGGAGTACCCCTCAACTCTTCATCTGCACTATTCCAGCCTTTAGGTCCATGATTGGTCAATAATTTGTTTGGCTTTGTATGTCAACTCTCTTTTCAGACACCAGATTCCAGATGCTGGCGTGATGCCAATCAGACTTCCCTGGACAGAGAACCCCACCAATATGTCTTGGAGCTCCACTTCCCCAGATCCCTTCCCTACTGGGGAAAGAGAGAGGCAGGCTAGGAGTATGGATCAATCTGTCAACACCATGTTCATCGGGGAAGCAATTACAGAAGACAGACCTTCAACCTTCTGCATCCCATAATGACCTTGGGTCCATATACCCAGAGGGTTAAAGAATAAGAAAGTTATCAGGGGATGGGATGGGATATGGAGTTCTAGTGGTGGGAATTGTGTGGAGTTGTACCTCCTCTGATCCTATGGTTTAGTCAATGTTTCCTTTTTATAAATAAAAAAAATTTTTTTTAAAAAAAGAACTCATTTAAGGTCCCCTCAGCTTGTTATTAGGATTCTGTGTCCATCAGATTTGGCAACTTGAAAACCCCATATTTTCTTTTCTTCAATCCCCACATATTATTACTCAATAGATTTTGCTGTCTTCTCTCTACACAGCTTAAACTTTCTATCTATACTTACTGTCTTCTGATTCTAGTCAAAGTCACTATTCTTATTCTCCTGACTGCCCAGTTATCATCTAGTTAATCTCTTTGATCTATCCCCTATACAGACACACAGAGAGAACGGCATAAAAATTTGGAGTTGTAAAATATCAAAAATAGATCCCCTATGAGATCCAGTACTTCCATTATTATGTATCTAGCTGAAAAACAAAAACATTCTGGGTGGGTGTGGGGGCGTCAGTGGCAGTACACCAGGTAAAAGTGCACACACTACAATGTGAGGACCCAGTTTATGTCTCTAGTCCCCACCACAAGTAATGGGGCAGGGATGTAGGTATCTCTCTCCCTATTCCTTTCACTCTGTCACTGTTTCTCTCTGTATGTTTCATAAATAATAAATGAAAGGACCGGGTATTTGTGCACCTGTTAGAGTGCATACATTACCAGGCACAAGGACCTAGGTCTAAGCTCTTAGTCCCCACCTGTAGTGGGGAAGCAGGTCTGCAGGTGTTGCTCTTTCTCCTTATTTCCTCTCTCTGTTTCTCTCTGCGTGTTTCTCTCTCCCTCCCCCTCCCCCCTCCCCCTCTTGTCCCCCTTCCCCCCTCCCCCTCTCCCTTCCCCCTCCCCCTCCCCCTCCCCCTCTCCCTCTCCCTCTCTCTCTTCAAAAGAGAAAGAGAAAAAATGGCTGCAAGGAGTAGTAGAGTTATCATGAATACACTGAGCCCCAGCAATAACCATGGTGGCAAAATAAATAATTAAATAAAAACAGGAAAAGAATATTACTCTGGAGGCCGGGTGGTGGCACACCTGGTTGAATGCACATGTTACAGTGTGTGCGCAAGGACCCAGGTTTGAGCCCTTGGTCCCTACCTGCAAGTGGAAAGCTTTCCTAGTGGTGAAGCAGAGCTGCAGGTGTCTATCTCTCTCCCTTCCTATCACCCCCTTCCCTCTCAATTTATAGCTGTCTATCCAATAAATAAATAAAGACTAAAAAGAACATTATTCTGAAAAGTTATATGTACAGCTATAATCGTTGCACTGCTATGTACAACACAAGTACCCAATGACAGGCAATTGGGCAAAGAAAATCATATATAATGGAGCACTACTCTGCTATTAAAGATGAAATCTATCCTTTTGTTACAACATGGATGGAACTGGGGGGTCATAATAAGCAAAATAAATCAGAAGAGCAAAGGCAAATAGCAAATGATTTAATTCCTTTGTGGGGTATAAAGAAACAAAGCAAGGGAACAATCAAATCAAATAAAAACAAACCCTTAGACTCTTGGCTACAGAACTGAGATCACCAAAGGAGATGGAGGTGGGGTGGGGTTGGACTGAGGGGATCCAGTGCAATTGTAGTATATTAATACTTTGCCAGTGAGTGGGGTGTGATAGCACACATTACAAATTTGTATGTATAAAACATGTACAGTCTTATAAATCCATGTTATTACAATAAAACATAAATAAAATAAACTGCTAGGCTCTTATGGTCTAGGAAGCAGAATCAAGGCAACAAAATGTCATCACTTTGGAAAGTGTCACAAGGCACACGTGTTCTGCAGCTGTATCTCTAAGGCTTACCAATTTCAGAAATTGACCTATAGCAAAGATGCCTAACCTGCCAAGAGCAAGAGAGAGTATAAATGGAGTGCCAAGGCTAAAGGATGAAATACTACCAGGACCTGTCATATGAGGCACCTGGAAATTGTATATTGCAGAATCAGGCATGAAGGAAAGACACCTGATCCCAAGAGGCCAGCAGCTGCAGTATCTAGTTCACCATAAGGATTTCAGTGATTAATTGCACAATAAATATTTAGGTTTAAGCAAAAAACAAACTGCTGTATTCAATCCTGTTACTTTGTGATTAACATAGGATCCATTACATAGCTTCCAAATTTTTGATCCTACAGAGTCCTCACCTGACTGTCCCTTTCTCCACCCACTCCTTACTTACTGGTCTTCAGTCTATTCTTTTCTGAATAATGTCAACTAGTTCCGCACCCCAGAAATGTGACCCTCACCACTTTTGTCTACCTCAACTGCTCTTCCCATACTCTTCTTTCTATCTCCTCCTCAGGAAACAGCCTGTATCTTCCTTTCATATCTCTCTCTCTCTCTCTCTCTCTCTCACACACACACACACACACACACACACACACACACACACACACACACACACACACTGCATGTCTACCTTAACTTGTGGATATTTCTCCCTATGAAACTTACTGTCTCTTGTGATTGGACCTCCACCCAGTAGAGGGCAGGAGAAAACAATAAAAAGAACAAATAAATTCTGATTGCTTTTCAGCACCAATCTTAATATGTAATCAGCTGAACCCCTGTCTCCTCATCAAAGTGTAAATTGAAAGACAGGATCTATGTGTGTCTCTTACTATTGTATCCCTGGATATTAGCGTATGTCTGGCACACACATGCTGAGTGAATTAATAAGTTATAATGATCTTCATATATATGATGTATATATAAATATATAGATAGATGGAAATTAAGAAGAGAATGAAAGGAAAGGGGAAAAGGAAGGGAAAGAAAGGAAGAAAAAATATATAGACGTCACCATGTTAAAATTTTGTCCATTCAAAAGGTTGTATAAGAACTTTCAGTTATTTTTAAGTTACTATCCGTTTTCTAGATAGACAATTCTATTGTCAGACTGCTGGGAGAAGTTAATTCATCATAACTGTTCTAATAAATATACCAGGTATTGTTCTTTCCCATGTTGCTATATGGGCTGGGACAATGGCTTTCAAGATGTCTGAGAAAATGCCTCTACTCCATCTTAATAGGGAAGGCAGGGTTGGTGAAGTGAGCACAGATCTTGCATGAATAATGGCCCAGGTTCAATCCCCAGCATGATGAATGCCAGAGCTGACAGAGGTGAGGAATGCTTGGTCTCTCCCACGCCCCCTCTCAAAAATTACTTAATAAAGTATAAGGACGATAAATTATCAATTACCAGCTTACATTCCCAATTTCCCATCCATGCTTCACAACTAAAAGTTAAGCTTTTGGAGGCTTCATATACTGGGGTTCTGAAATAACAAATGAATAGAAAAGGATCAATTGCTATCAATAAACCTGGAAACCTAGGCTTAGATCTTCTGAAAATATAAATTAGTGGTGGCACAATTTTTCATGTATTTTCTAAAACTATCAATTAACAACAGTATAAATCAGGGACAATGCTCAGTAATTAATGATACATTTTCTCATCACAGCTCTACAGACTGCCCATTAATATGTACACTTAATTTATGGTTTAGGAAAGATGAAATGATGCATCAATAGATACACAGAAATAAACATTACAAATAGTAAATTCCTAACCATTTCTCATAGCAACTAAAACACGTAAAGGCATCTATGTGGAGAGTTTAAAGCGCTTTTTTCCTTTAAGAACTTGTTATTTTAAAAGAATGATTCCAATAAGAAAACTCACCTTACATCATCTCTTATGGTGACATTGATATTCATTTCACCAATAAGTAGTTTCTTCACTTGAATTAAGATGGACGTCTGATGACATCTGAAATGATTAAGACCAGATCATAGAAGACAATACAGCTTTCTTTTTGTCTTGAAATTCTGTCTCAGAACCCAGAACCCAGACACCATACCATGAGGAAGCCAAAACAACCTGTGAAAAGGAGGAAATCCATGGGTCTGGCCTTGATGACTTCATAGTTTGCAGTTAACATTATTATTTTTTACATTTTTTTATTGTCAGGATTAATGGTCCATGGTAAAATACAATAGTTTGTACACGTATAACATTTACACATAACAATGTAACCCCCACTAGGTCCTCTGCCATCATATTTCAGGACCTGAGCCCACCCATCCCAGAGTCTTTTACTTTGGTGCAGTACACCAACTCTAGTCCATGTTCTGCTTAGTGTTTTTGTTCTGATCTTGTTTTTCAACTTCTGTCTATGGGTGGGGTCATCCCATATTCATCCTTTTGTTTCTGACTTATCTCACTTAACATGATTTTCTCAAGATCTATACAAGATGGGTTGAAAAAGGTGAATAATCATTTTTAATAGCTGAGCAGTATTCCATTGTGTATACATACCACAGCTTTCTCTGCCACTAGAGTCTGTTGTTGGACACTTGGGTTGCTTCCAGGTTTTGACTATTACAAATTGTGCTTCTATGAACATAGGTATACACAAATCTTTTTGTATGGGTGTGTTTTGTTCCTTGGGATATATCCCCAGGAGAGGAGCAGGGTCATAGGATAGGTCCACTTCTAGCATTCTGAGAGTTCTCCAGACTTTTTTTCACAGGGGTTGGACCAATTTACATTCCCACCAGCAGTGCAGGAGGGTTCCTTTGTCCCCCACAATCTCTCCAGCATTTGCTGCTGCTACTTTTTCTGATGTATGACAATCTCACAGGAATAAAGTGGTATCTCACTGTTGTCTTTATTTACATTTCTCTGACCATCAATGATTTGGAGCATTTTTTCATATGTTTTTTTGGCCTTTGGGACCTCTTCTGTGGTAAATATTTTATTCATATCCCCTCACCATTTTTGTATGGGGTCATTTACTTTCATGTCGCTGAGTTTGGTGAGCTCTTTATATATTTTGGTTATGAGACCTTTGTCTGAGATAATGGCATGTAAAGATCTTCTCCCAGTCTGTGGGAGGTCTCTTTGTTTGGGTGGTGGTTTCTTTTGGTGTGCAGAAGCTTTTCGATTTGATGTAGTCCCATTGGATTATTTTTTATTTAGTCTTTTTTTGTAATTGGACTCATTTCATTGGAGATGACTTTAAAATTTATATGAAAAGGAGTCTGCCAATACTTTCCTCTAAGCATTTGATAGTTTCTGGTCTAGCATCCAAATCATTGATCCTTGATGTGTAACTGGATTGAAAAGCTTAATAACATAGAAATTATTCTGGGGGAGCAGGCAGTAGCACAGTGGGTTTAGGGCACAAGGTCTGAAACCTAAGGACTGGAACAATCTGGGTTTGAGCCCCCAACTCCCCCTATGCAGGGGGGTCAGTCACCTCACCTTCTCTCTGCCTCTCTGTCTTCCCCTCCTCTCTCGATTTCCCTTTGTTCTATCCAACAACAATGACAGCAACAACGATAAACAACAAGGGCAATAAAAGGGGAAAAAATAGCCCCCAGGAGCAGTAGATTCTTAGTGCAGGCACTGAGCCTAAGCAATAACCCTGCAGGCACAAAAGAAAAGAAATTATTCTTGTTTTATTTCTATCACTTATCTAAGAAAACTTCAAGATCTCTATAGAATTAAAATTACAGTTTCATTATCACACATATTGCAAAATGTTTAGCATTTATTATTATCTAGATAGTCAAAATATGTGCTTTATTGAATGAAAGAAACTAAAATATAATTGAATATGTATCTTGTGCCAGGCATCAACATGTACTTTAGTCTGTGCAAAATATAATAATAATCTGTGTGAAAATCTGTGCAAAAATTTTGGTAAGTGCAAAAATAATCTGTGCAAAAATAATTTGATAAGTTTGATCAGATATTGTAGACGATAAAAGTTTTGATAAAAGAGGAAATCCATATGAAAAAAATCTCATAGTTACACAGCTTTTTAGAGTTTATCAATGCTTTCAGAGTTGTTACTTGGTTTCCTATAGCAGCCTATTAATATGCCTTTCTTTTAAAAATGAAGGCACAAACAGATTGACTAGTTTTGAGAAAGTAATCAAGTCAGAAAGTCTCTTAGCCAGGACTGAGTGTCTATGCAAAGGGATTTTACTATTGTCAGTTCCCTAATGAACTCTTTAGACAGAAAATATCAGCTTTGTGCCCTCTCCCCAAAGAGCCATAAAACATGAGCAATAGTTAGTATCACGTAAATCAAAGAACCTTGGTCTTCCATTTTTTTAAGACAGGATTTGACATTGTCATTCATGTGTTTGCTTCCTGTACTAATTTAAACATGGTGGTTTCTAACTTCTAAACACAAATTTGGAAATATGCACTAAAAAAGTGAAAAGTAAAAGCAATATAGTGAGACTGTATCCTGCTTTATTGTTTGTTTTTGTTCCAAAGGACTCTTTTATAAGAAGCAATTTTGATTATGGGTGATGATGATCCTGTGCTCCTCCTCCTCTTCCTCCTCCTTCTCCTCCTCCACTCCTCTACATCCTCCTCATCTTTCTCCTTTTTAAAGATTTTATTTAGCAAAACACACCTCTGAAATCTCTGCTCTGTCTGCTCCCCAACCACTTTCCTTTTCCTTCTCATTTATATTTCTTAAAAAAAAAAAAAAAAAAAAAAAAAAAAAAAAAAAAAAACTCGCCAGGACCTGCGTAAGGATCCCAGTTCGGGCCCCCGGCTCCCCACCTGCAGGGGAGTCGCTTCACAAGTGGTGAAGCAGGTCTGCAGGTGTCTGTCTTTCTCTCCTCCTCTCTGTCTTCCCCTCCTCTCTCCATTTCTCTCTGTCCTATCCAACAACAACGACATTAATAACCACAACAATGTTAAACAACAAGGGCAACAAAAAGGAAAATAAATAAATTAATTAATTAATTTAAAAAAACCACTTATTACATGATTGAAAAAAGCTACCACTGAGAAAATTTTCGAGTTTTTTTTAAAAAAAAAAATTGTAAGGAAACAAATTTCTGGAACCGTATAGCTATTTTCAACTTGAATGGAAAAAGTTTGTTTCTTGCGGGTAAAACAAACAAAAAGATTAGTCCATCACTCTAGACCACATGTAACTGCAAAAATAGAATGAACTATTTTTTAAACAACTATCACCTCTTTTAGATGAGACATCCCCAAGGCCTATGTAGTCCAGATTAGAAGGCCGATTGATTGCCTTAAGTTTATTTTATTTTTTTTTCCACTACAATCTTTATTTTTCAAAAGAATCTTTTAGAGTTGGGAGTATCAGGTAAAATCTCTCTCTTTTTTTTTATTTAAGAAAGGAGACATTAACAAAACCATAGAATAAGAGGGTACAGTTCCGCACAATTCCCATAACCCGATCTGCATGTCCCCTCCCCTCCCCTGGTAGTCTTCCTATTCTCTATCTCTCTGGGAGCATGGATCCAGGGTCATTGTGGGTTGCAGAGGGTGGAAGGTCTGGCTTCTGTAATTGCTTCCCCGCTGAACATGGGTCTTGACTGGTCTATCCATACTCCCAGTCTGCCTCTCTCTTTCCCTAGTAGGGTGAGAAATGCAAATAAAGACAACATTGAGATACCACCTCACTCCTGTGAGAACGGCATACATCAAAAAGGACAACAACAAATGTTGGAGAGGCTGTGGGGACAGAGGAACCCTTCTGCGCTGCTGGTGGGAATGTAAATTGGTCTAGGCTCTCTGGAGAGCAGTATGGAGAATTCTCACAAGGCTAGACATAGACCTTCCATATGACCCAGTAATTCCTCTCCTGGGCATATACCCCAAGGATTCCGTAATGTCCAACCAAAAAGATATGTGTACATCTCTGTTCATAGCAGCACAATTCATAATAGCTAAAACCTGGAAGGAACTCAGGTGCCAACAGCAGATGAGTGGCTGAGAAAGCTGTGGTACATATACACAATGGAGTACTATACAGCCGTTAAGAACAATGAGCCCACCTTATCTGACCCATCTTGGATGGAGCTAGAAGAAATTATGTTAAGTGAGCTAAGTCAGAAAGATAAAGATGAGTATGGGATGACCCCACTCATCAGCAGAAGTTGAGAAAGAAGAACAGAAAGGGAAACTAAAAGCAGGATCTGATTAAATCTAGAGCAGGCACCAATGTAAAAACCCTGTGGTGAAGGGGAGGGTGGCCATTGGGCTTCCTGGATTGCCTTAAATTTAAAGAAAATATAGGAAGTATAGGAAGAGTTGGAAGCAAAGTTGGCTGTGACACACTAATAATTTACATAATGATTCAGATTGCCTTTTTGAGATTACCAAGAAACAGCAAAACGAAAAACTTTATTTACCTTCATTGTTCTTTTTTTGCCTCCAGGGTTCTCATGGTGGCTTGAATCCACTGCTCCTGGTGGCCATCTTTTTTTCATTGTTGTTGCTGCTGCTGTTGTTGGATAGGACAAAGAGAAATTGAGAGAGGAGGGGAAGACAGAAAGAGCTAGAGAAAGACACTTGAAAACCTGCTTTACCACTTGCTAAGCGACTCATCTGCAAGTGGGGAGACAGGGGCTCGAACCCAAATCCTTGAGGGTCCTTATGCTTTGCACTATGTGCGCTTAAACTGATGAGCTACAGCCCGCTGCCCCATTCATTGTTCTTGAATTCAAATTAAAAAGGTAAAACTCCAGGCTCCCTTGGAGCTAGAAAAAAATATCACTGAGACTATTTGTTTGTATAGAATCTTACAATTTGGGAGCTTTTGCATTGTGTGTATTTGGGGCATGAAATAGTTAATGAGAAAGCCTGAGCTTGCTGCCACTGGCTGGAAAGGAGCTAATGTTGGTAGGGGGAGTAAGAGTCCATAACTCTACATAGCAAGAGTTCTCAGCTTAGCTCAACCTGGAAAATAGATAGTTTTTTTCCTGTTAAAAGGAGGAAAGGAAATGTAAAGCCTAACCTGCTTGAGCACTGGAAAAACATACAGAGGCAACAGAGATGAAATGCCTAGGGTGAAAAAGGAAACCATAAAGTAAGTTAGCAGAGAGAAAGAGATAGATGCCCTTCTTGAAGGTTATAAATAAATAATGGGAGAAGCGTCCCATAGCTCTAAAGGGGGGAGTAGTCTCCTCATTAAGACTATATAAAGTATATGTAGGACATCAAGTGTATAGATGCATATGTACCATATACATAAAGTATATAATATACATCAAGTATATTGCAGTTTATAAAAGAGAACTGGAGCTCCCTCCTAACACTGTTTTCTGTAGCTGCAGACAGTCTCCCACCACTGAAAGCTCAGAGCAAGAATGATGATCAGTCCCCTGGCACTGCATGTGCCAGACACTGTATGCCCCCTCATCTATACCCCCCTCTATAAGCTAAATCTAAAAGAAAGGTAAGAGAGAGATCTGTACTACGATTAAACCAATACCTGAAAAATTTGCTATATTGGTGTTGAACAGAGAATATAAAATTTCATTTAGAATGTGAATTTAAAAAAAAAGGCAGATTCTTTTTTTCCCCTCCACTTTATTGGGATGTTGGTGGTAGTCATGGTGGTGGTTGTGATTAGTGGCTTACAATACAGTTGTTGACACATAGGTACAAACTCTCTCCATAATAGGTGTCTGCAAGACACTCCCAATTTTAGGTAAAAAAGCAGATTCTTTATCTTACAAATACACACACACACACATACACACACACACACACACCAGGAAAGAAAGAGATAGAGAGATATGTCTACCACCACTGCCACAGATATCCTGAGGATGTGCTGTAGTAAATATTTGTACAAGTGCGCTGTGCAATTTTGATACAAGTAATCTAAATTCTTACTTGTATACAGAACATATTTAATGGTGATAACAGTGTGACTCTACTACAAAGAAAATAAAAAGGAATTTAGAAAAGAAGGTGAGTCTATAGACTGACCCTTTCTCTGCTCTAGTTTACAAGGTGAAAATCAAAACTATGCATATAAAGGGATTTACTCCTGTAATGCCAGTCTCACAGCAATATAGATGCTTTTTGTGGATTCTGTGGCCTGAGGGAGGACAGGGTGGGGGAGGAGAAGCACTGAGGAAATGCACAATCCATGTGACAGGAGCACACCCTCTTGGCAGCCTCTGGAAAGTCAAATTGCTTCCACAAAGCCTGTCAAAGTTCTCTATCCAAAAGACTTGTTGCTACAACTGTACCTGCTTCCGTTCCCAGAGAGATTCACCCTTGGGCTTTCCTACCAGTCTTCCCTACTGTTGGCTGCTCCTGTGTCCTGTCACATAAAATTGTGAACTGAGGTCTCGGACTTACGTCATGTCATGTCATTCACAGCAGAGTAAGGCTGCACAAGTGGGGTTTTGGTCCCTGCAACTGAACATCCAATTTTGATGTGCTATTTCTCATATTACTAATATCCTCAGACACTCTACACTCCTTACTTTGCATTGAATTTGGGTCACCAAACATGGAAATTTGTGTGCAAAGCCTGCAAGCCTAGAATTTCTGTCTGGAACTGAAGAAAACCTTTGCACTGTAGTCTGTCTCTGAGCCAGACTCCTATGTCTCTCTCTTCACAGGGAAATAGATGAATATCCACAGTAAAAGGTCAATGACTTTGCTGACAGATGCTGCAACAGGACTTTTTTTTTTTTTTTTTTAAGTTTCCTACATCTGGTAACTTGGTAGCTATTTCCCTAAGTTGCCTTGTCTAAATTCTCTGACACTGAGTCCAAATATGATATTTTTAAAAAGACAGAATAAAAGAGGGGGGGAAAGCCAGTAAAGATCAACAGACAGGACTCTGAAATCCTACAGTGCTGAGAGTTTAAGTGAATTGCTCAAGGTTATAAAGACTGTTCAAATCCAAGTTTTTTTGACTTGTAGTTCATGGCTATTTCCATTGCATAAAAGTGGCGAACTAGAAATGTTAATTTTATTTGGAAGCTATCCAAAATCTTATCCTGTCACCCTAGAAGAAAAGATCAAGTCACATCAACCCTGTAAAAAATTTTCCAGTCTAAGTTTAAATAGCAAGAAGTAAGTCATGGGAGAGAGATTCCCCCTGAATCTATTGAGCTCATCAAACTGGAAACCAAAGTTATTGATGGCAGATTTACTGACCAGGTGCAAATGACCATTTGGAGTTCAAAGTGGACTCAGTGTACACCAATTAAAGAAACATCATGTTCTCATTCTGTGTTTAAGCACTGTCTTAGGATCAATTACTCTTACAAAAACAACAATGCCTGTTTCCTGGACAGCTTATTTCAGTAAACAAGGAGACAGCAGAGTGCCATCTCCTTTGTGAAGTAAGACTTAAGCTATTTTATCTAAAGAAAGAATGCAAGAGAGCAGGCTCTCTGCATTCCATAAGATAAGCTTGTAAGAGAAATAGTTCTATTTTGAACTCAGTTCAACTGGGCAAATGGCTCTGTTTCCCACTACTCACCTACATTGTGGAAATCAAAGATATTTTAAGGAAGTTAAAATACAAATTTATTGAGATGGTTTTATTTTCAATCATTTAGCTCATCACTACAGATATTCTGTGGGAAGGTTACTGCATATTTCTGTCAAAACAATAATTTTAAAACCCAGGTGTTTACTTTAGTGTGACTATAAACTCATTTGATCAACAGAGTGTGCACTTAGTCTGAATACAAAATTATATTCCAGGAGGGCTGGGAGATAAACATTGGAGTTAAACAAGCAATAATTTTAGTCTTGGGATCCCTTTTCCAAATAGTGAGTGAATCCCTAAGGCAAGTCCTTTAAACTTTTCATTTTTTAAAATAATTTTTATTTATAAAATGGAAACACTGACAAGACCATAGGATAAGAGGGGTATAATTCCACACAATTAAAAATTACTTGTGAGCAATAAATGGAATAATAAATATAATATAATAATACTATATAATAAAAGTATGTGACATAAAGCAAAACTCAATAAGATGTTTACTATAAAGTGGAACTTGTAACTGGATCAAATATCCAAAGAATGCCCAATGATAAAAATAAGAATTGAATAATTATCTAATTATAATTGAATAACATACTTAACACTATATATCTGAACTCATTCAAATAACCCACTTAAATAATAACTTGAAATTTCAAGTTTATATTTAATTTCAATGTAGAGACATTCTTTAATTAGTTTATTTATCTGACAAAGACTTTGTAAATATTCAAAACTTCTGATATTATCCTACAAAAATTTATGGGAGATTTTCCAGTCAATATGACCTTTGGTAGATCCTCATACTTGTATCTTTCACTTAGAATAATTTTGAAATTTCCTAATTGGAGGCCCAGGCATGCTTTCAATTCTTGTTTTAACTAACTTTCTGCAGTGCCTCCCAACACACTAATGCCAGGCTGGTTCTTATAATGCACAGAGCTAACTCTGCCAATGCATTTAAATGCCACTTTATTCTCAAATTTAAACTCAATATCGAAGCAAAAATTTCACCATCATTTCCAGTCTTATTTTAACTGTTTTCTGCTTTCTAAAATTAAGCCACACAAGCTTCTTAAAGCTCTATGCAGAAGACTTGCAATTTTCTAAGCAGTGTATATATATATATATAGACTTTGACCTCGAATCACTGTCTCCTTTTCTTTTTATCATGTCAAATGCCATGAGGCTTTCCCTTCTCCTGTGCTAGACTGGTTTAATCTTGCTTGGCATTTCTTAGCAGTTTGCTACTTTCTCTAATTACATGATTGCTCACATTGTGCCCTGGAAGCTTTTCTGTCTTAGACTGCAAGCACCCTGAGAGGAGGGACCAATGCTTTGTTTATTTTTTTGTATATATAAAACTAGAATAGTGAATAAGTTCCTGGGGCTGAAAGGCATATAGTAACTATCAAAAGAAACTGGAATGTTCTAAAAATTAAAGGAACAGGGGGTCGGGTGGTGGTGCACCTGGTTGAGTGCATATGTTACAGTGCATGAGGACCCAGGTTCAAGCCCCCAGTCCCCACCTGCAGGGGAAAGCTTCATAAGTGGTGAGGCAGGGCTGCAGGTGTCTCTCTGTCTCTTTCTCTATCACCCCCTTCCCTCTCAATTTCTGGCTGTTTCTAGCAAATAAATAAATAAATAAAGATAATTTTTTTTAATTTAGAAAAAATTAAAGGAATAACTTAAGTGACTTCCAAATGTGCCTACCACATGGCATCTTTCACAGAGCCTGCTATTAGTTCATATTTACATCTTCCTCGTAACTCTGCCATAATTACACATGCATATTAGACAACGACCATGGCTCAAACATCACAAGCAATAGGCTCCCTTTTCAGGACACTTTCCCCAAATGAAACCTAGTGAGAATATGTCCTCCAGAACCCATGGAGATGAAAATTAACTGAAAGTTAAGAGAAGACATATAATTTAGCAAATAATATGAAGCAGCACAGTTTTAACAGCACAGGTGAAGGGGTACTTAAAGTTGAAGTATGGTTTTACCTCTTAACAGTGGGCTCTGGAACCCTGACCCCACTGTGGAAAAATAGGAAAGGTTGTGTGTTATGGATTGACCTGCCAACATGCATGTCCAGTGGAAAAGCAGTTACAGAAGTTAGAACTTCCACTTTCTGCACCTCATAAAATATTTTGGTCCTGGGGCGGGTGGTGGTGCATCTGGTTGAGCACACATGTTACAAAGCACAGGAACCCAGGCTCAAGCCCATAGTCCCCACCTGCAGGGGAAAGCTTTGCAAATGGTGAAGCAGTATTGCAGGTGTCTCTCTCATTCTCTAGCTTTCCCTCTCTCAATTTCTGGCTGTCTTTACCCAATAAATAAAGATTTAAAAAACAAATAAAGAGATTTGCTCCATACTCCCAAAGGAGGAGAAATGTTAGGGGAAGATGATCAGAGGTCTCTGACCTCCAATTCCATCAAGCCCTAGAGAGAGAGAGAAGAGGGAGGGCTGGGTAGTGGTGCACCTGATTGAAAGCACATGTTACTGAGCAAAGGCCTGGGATTTGAGCCCCTGGTCCCCACCTGCAAGGGGAAAGCTTTGTGAGTGTCAAGCAGTTTTGCATGTGTCTCTCCCCCTTTCTATAACCCTCTCAATTTCTGGCTATCTCTGTCCTATAAATAAATAAAGATAACTTTAAAAAATTAAAAAAGAGAAAAGACATTTGGAAGTAGCAATGGTATAGTTGTGACTTAGAAAGAACGAGAAAGCAGGACCATAGAAAAAGTGGGCAAAAATATATAAATATTGATAGTTATAGAAATTATAGTCAACCTTTATCTGTGACCTTAGAAAAACTACTGCAGTTTCCAATGAAGGGAAGGATGTCATAGAACTCTGGTGATGGGAATGGTGTAGAATTAGACCCCTGTTACCTCATAATTTTGTAAATCAATATTAAAACACTGATAAATATTTTTAATCTTTTTTATTTCTTTATTATTGGATAGATAGAGACAGAGAGAATTGGGAGGAGAAGTGGAAATAGAGTTGAAGAGAGACAGAAAGATACCTGCAGCTCTGCTTCACCATTTGTGAAGCTTTCCCCCTGCAGGTGGGGACTAGGGACTTAAACCTGGGTCCTTGTGCACTGTAATACAAGCACTTAACCAGGTGTACCACCACCTAGCCGCCACTGATAAATACTTTTAAAAATAAAAAAATAAACTTTGTGGGCCCCCATAAGACCTTGCCCTCAATGTGAATCAACAATGATAGATAATGCTCCATCCTCCAAAGGGAGGCTGGATAACATACTCTATCTAACACCTGAGGAAGGTGGGTCCTGAAATTGCAGCACCTTGAAACGTTCCTACTCATGACCACAGAATGTGAGCTCAGTTCTATAGGGATGCAGGGGTTACATAGGCTCCAAAGCTGAACATGGGCCCCAGATCAAATCGATGGGGTTTATAGTCAACAATATTTATACACCTTTCCCATATTTGGGAGCTACTCTCTCCCCTGATCCAGCTTCCTAGCACTTTTTCCAGCCATGACATCATCTCCCCAGACAATAACTTGGGTCCTCCTGCATATCAGATGTCAGGCTCAGAAAAAAAAAAAAGTCATGGGCCCTTCGGAATATAACTAAAATAAGCCTGCTAACTATCTACAAAATGGAGACCCTCAACTGTTCATCTGAACTATTCCAGCCTTTAGGTTCATGATTAGTCAACAATTTGTATAGCTTTGTATGTTAACTCTTCAGCCACCATGTTCCAGATGCTATTGTGATGCCAAACGGACTTCCCTGGGCAGATGATCCCACAGATGTATCCTGGAGCCCTGCTTCCCCAGAGCTCTGCCCCACAAGGGAAAGAGAGAGACAGGCTGGGAGTATGGATCGACCTGTCAACGTCCATGTCCAGTGGGGAAGCAATTACATAAGACAGACCTTACACCTTCTGTACCCCATAATGACCCTAGGTCCATACTCCCAGAGGGATAAAGAATAGGAAAGCTATCAGGGGAGTGGATGGGATAGGGAGGTTCTGGTGGTGGGAATTGTGTGGAGTTGTACCCCTCTTATCCTATGGTTTTTGTCAGTGTTTCCTTTTCATAAATAAAAAAATTTTATTTTATTATTACTTTTTATCTTATCAGAGCACTGCTTAGCTTTGGTTTATAGTGAGGGATTGAACTTGAGACCCAGTGTTTCCTTTTTATTAATAAAAATTAAAAAAAGAATTCTCAGCTTAAAGAAAATATTGTGGGCACTGGGCAAATACTCAGCCCTACTGAGCTTTTGTTTTTTCATAAGTAAAAGTAAATGCAAATTTCTGAGATACGATCTGTAAAATAGATGGTGTGTTTTAGTTGATAACTGTTAGTGTACTCCTCTGTCCTTTAAACTGAGTGATCATGAGAGTTGTCTCAAAGTGAAGGAACCCAGGCTCTGGAGGTAAACCTGGGAAGTGTGATTTCCTCTTCACCTCTACTTCTTTCTCCTAAAATAGACAAAACCAAAACTACTTGGAACTTGCAAAGTATCTACAAGACCTCAAAGAATTAAAAAGAAAATAAATTTAAAAAGTTGTACTTTGAGCTGTGACCATAAGCTTTGAATTCAGACCAATAGGAATTTGAAGGTCACACAGTCTCTGGTGCTAAATATATATATACCCTGGATTGGGTGGATGGAGGTAAATAGTTAATTCTACCCACAGAATATTTTCATGACTAGGAGCTACTCTCTGCCCTAATCCAACTTTCTAGCTCTTTTCTCTAACACCATTTTCTCAGATAATGTTTTTAACCAACTACAAACAACCATAGTAGTGGGCCCTAGAATCATGCCTAGAAGAGACTTCGGAGCTTTTATCCAGCCTAAAATTCCTAATCTCATCTGTTCTCTTCCTGCTCTTTGATTCCTGTTCATTAACCATTTTGTGTCACTTTATGTCCTGTCACCTTCCAGACACCAAGTTACAAATGCTACCATGGTTCTACCCTGACTTTCCTGAGCAGACAAACTCACCAATGTGTCCTGGAACCTCACTTTTCCAGAGCCCTGCCTCACTAAGGAAAGTTAGAAACAGACAGGGAGTATGGATCCACCTGCCAATGCTCATGTCCAAGAGAGAAGCCGTAACTCCTACTTTCTGCACCATAAAAACAACTTTGATCCATACTCCCTGTGGGGGAGAAATGATAGGAAGAGAATAAGAGATCTATGAACTCCAGCTCCATCAGGTCCCAGAGAGAGAGGATGAAAAGGGGAGAAATATTTGGATATAGTAATGGTTATGTGTGGCATAAAGGGGAAGAGAGGATTGGACCCAGAAGAAAATTGGGAGAACCGAGGTGGTTTGCAATGGAGGGACTTGGAATTCAGAATTCTGGTGATGGGAATTATACCACTGCTGACATGTAATTCTGTAAATTAATATTGAATTGCTAATATAAAAATTTTAAAAAGTTGTGTTTTCAACAGTATCATCCATTCCAGCCACTTAGAGACAAGCTTAACACAACTGTCAGATTTTTTTTTATTTTTAATTCTTTTTTTTGCCTTCAGGGTTATTGCTGGGGCTTGGTGCCTGCACCACAAATCCACTGCTCCTGGAGGCTATTTTTTTTCATTTAGTTGCCCTTGTTGTGTTATCAGTGTTGTGGTTATTATTATTGTTGTTATTGATGTAGTTGTTGTTGGGTAGGACAGAGAGAAATGGAGAGAGGAGAGGAGACAGAGAGAAAGATAGACACCTGGAGATCTGCTTCACCACTTGTGAAGCTACCCCCCAGCAGGTACTTACGCTGGTCCTTGTGCTTTGCACCTTGTGTGCTTAACCCACTGCGCTACTGCCCAACCCCCAACTGTCAGATTTGTTATGAGGTCGGTCAGTAACCATATTCTGCTCTGTGAATGTGAAAAAAAAAAAATCGGCCTATTGCACCAAAGTAAAAGACTCTGGGGTGGGTAGGTGTGGGGGTAGAATATAGGTCCAAGAAGGATGGCAGAGGACCTAAAGGGGGTTGCATTGTAAATAGAAAACTGTACAAACTATTGTATTTACTGTTGAATGTAAAACATTAATTCCCCAATAAAGAAATTTAAAAGAGGAAATAAAAAGAATAAAATCTTTCACAGCCAAAAAATATATATAACAATCTTTACAGGATGATATAGATTGTTAGTTTTTTAGAGGATTTTATATGTTTCTGAGTAATCTTTAATACCTGGAACCAGATTCATGCTAAAGCCTAAAAAACAGGTACTGATTAATAGTAGAATATGAGATAGTCTCTGTATAAAAAGTATACAAGGGCTGGGGAAACATGGATAATGGCTCTACAAAAGGCTTTTATGCTTGAGGCTCTGAGGTCTCAGGTTCAATTCCTAGCACCACTCCAAGTCAGAGATGAGCAGAGTGCTCTGGTCTTTCCCTTTATGTATCTCTCTCTGTGTAGCTTTATCATAAAAAATAAATAAATATAAAAAGTACATAAGAGTCTCAATGTGGTGAAGTCATTATTTGTCTCATTCTTCCCTTGCCTAATAAAAGGTGAGGTTTCCAGAGTTGTGTATACTTTAATTAATAAAATACAAGTATACTTTTCTTTTTCATTTAAAATATTTATTCCCTTTTTTTGTCCTTGATTTTTTTCTATTGTTGTTGTTATTGATGTTGTCCTTAGATAGGACAGAGAGAAATAGATAGAAAGGGAAGACAGAGAGGAGTACAGAAAGAGAGACACCTGCAGACCTGCTTCATGGCCTGTGAAGCGACTCCCCTGCAGGTGGGGAGCACTCGAACCAGGATCTTTACACCTTTCCTTGAGCTTTGCACCACATGTTCTTAACCTGCTGCGTTACTGCCCGACTCCCAAGTCTACTTTTCTATAGATCTTTACACTTGAGTTGCTTCATTTCAAGTCTCCAAGAATAATGTACAAAAATGGAAAGAATTGTGAAAGATAGATGGTGGTGTGTTAGGATCGTCATATTCAGATTTTGCAATAAGAAAATCAATTATTCTCATTCGAGACCAGAATAACAGTCAGTTCTTGTCAAAACAGATGATTTACTGAGTCCTTCCTAAGCTTCCCTTTGTCATTTGATTATTTTTTTTTAGATGTTTACTTCATCTTTTTTTGTTGTAACTGTTTTGGTTTTGACTTTTGAGCAACTGAGGCTTCCTCCTGTGTGATTTCACTACTCCCAGGCCATTTTTTTAAATTCTGTTAGAGAAATAGAGAGTAGAGATGCCACAATGCTGGAGCTTCTCATGGTAATCGCTTGTGATGTCAGGGTTGGAGTTCAGACATACAGAGAGGGGTACATGCCCTACCCAGTGAACAATCTCTTCAGCCCCTGTTTATGTAATCTTGCATAGTCTATCAGGAAAAAACAAATAAAATGGTCACCAAGATGTATATTTTAAAAGACTTAAGTTTTCCTTTCTTTATTTTGTATTCTTTTAAAAATATTTTTATTCCCTTTTGTTGCCCTTGTTGTAGTTATTGTCATTGTTGCTGGATAAGTCAGAGTGAAATGGGGAGAGGAGGGGAAGGCAGAGTGAGGGAGAGAAAGATAGACACCTGCAGACCTGCTTCACTGCCTGTGAAGCGACTCCCCTGCAGGTGGGGGGGGGGGGAGTGTCCAACTGGGATCCTTATACCTTCCTTGAGCTTTGCTCCACGTGAGCTTAACCCAATGCGCTACCAACAGACTCCCAAGTTTTCCTTTCCATTGATGTGTTTTATGAGCTTCTACTACCTAGAAATAAAATAGATAATAATGACAACCAGAAAACAGTAAGACCTAAAGCATAGCCATTGTTATTTTGGTATTATCAGAACTCTATAATTAATGCTATAAAGTTCATAGAAAAGTGTTTTAGGGAAGTAAAAGCAAAAATAGTATGACCCATTATCCAGAATGAATGGGAAAGAACAGATCACTTTCCAAAATGTCTGGGATTTCAGAACATAAATGCAGACACACCCTTAGAAAAAGCACTGGGAAGAAGAGAAGTCAGCCAGCTTCTTGAATCTCACTGCACGAAACTGGACTGCATCAAAGTTGATGACTTGGAATCAAAGGCATGTAGTAATTGGACAGAGGGCTGGGAGGAACTGGCATCTTCAGGACTGTTGAAAATTAGCCAACTCAACCACACCAAGCTAAAACAAACTGAAAGTAAATATGGACAAGTAATCAAATGCACATGGGAGTGTCCTTTATAAAATTCATGGTTTGGATATTCCCAAAGGAGAAGTGCCCAGATCTTCAATAGCATATGCTCAAAATGTCTTCTTTTCTACCCCAGAACTTGAGTGTATAACACTAACTGAAAAGAAATGAGTAGAATCTCCTCTTTGTCATGCAATTCACCATCTTTCCTATCTTCCTCCACCTCTGTATATCATCTTATCAAAATAAATTGGTTTCTATGGTTGTTTTGTTTCTAAGTGAAATGAGTTTTTTTTTTTGCCCCCAAATATGAGGAGGAGGGAGGACTCTTTCTGGATCAGCAAACATCAAATGTTTTGAAATTTACTATGCTTTTGGTGGCATCTTTCCTGAGAAATCTGGGAGAAGGACTCCTTTAACTTCCAGAGAGGATCCACACCAGGGACCAAATACCATGTTCACTTTTAAGCCTTCTCTGACTTTACTGCTGTTATTACTTGCTTATTAGGATGAGAGAGATTAGTTAACCTTCCTACCCTGACACTCTTCTCAAACACCACACCCACTTGAAAGTATAAAACAAAGGATACAAATACCTCTCTGAAGGTTCACAGAACTACAGAGAGTTGGTTTCAGAAAAAGGCATGGGGCTGGGGTGGGAAGCTTTGGGTAGGACAAACCTTGAAAATGAAAGCTTGAATACGAAGATAAGGAGGGGGAAAAAAAAAAAGGATGTTTTTCAAACCCAATTCCCTATTAAACAGTGTGGATTACATTCCCATACAGGGGAACATGAAAGAAAACAGAGCAGTATTGAAGGGATTTCCTCTCACCAGTTTTTCTACGGCCCCTTAATTTTGTTTAAGCCTGCTGAGTACTTTGTTTACGGTCCCTTGTGCAGAGATTTGCATCCCCCTCTCTGGGTTGCTCTTGGCTGGAGCTGGCAGCTGTCTCAGTCGGATTCTGGCTGGAAAAGGTAAGGAAGAATCTTTGCCTTGCTCTTTGAAAGCTCTGGGAGAGAAATGCCAAATGCCTAGGAAGAGGAAAGGTAGTGGTGGGGGTGTGTAGAGTTAATTCATGCTTTGGAAACTTTTTGGAAAAGTTTTCTAGATTTAAAAGAATCTCCTGGATCTGTTTTGTTTATTTGTTTGTTTTGTGCGTTTTCTTTCTGAGAACCAGAAAGATTTTCTTTTGCTTCTGGGGAAGAAAAAAAAAAAAGGCTTGCAGAAGGAAGAGTGGCTGTATTGTGGTTGTGAATGAAAATTTGCATTTGTGGGCAGGTGTCCAGGAAGGGATTCCCAAGGAATGTCTGTTAGGTTGGTGCAGAGTGGATAAGGAAAACCCATCGTGCATTGATCATTGGGATTTTTTTTTTTTTAATTTTAATCTGAAGTGATGAATGTCAAGTAAAACCTCCTGGGTTCCTTGGCACAATGATAGGTGTATGTTCCTTGGATACAATTTCCATTTTATCCCCAATCTTTCTCCTCTGTATTTTTTTTTAATTGATCCCTTTTTAACAATCTCTACTTACTTATTATTGGATAAAGACAGAGAGAAATTGAGAGGGATGGGAGAGATAGAGAAAGGAAAAGAGAAAGAGAGATACCTGTAGTCTTGTTTCACTACTCAGGAAGCTTTCCCTCTGCAGGTAGGGACCAGGGGCTTGAACCCAGGTCTTTGTGCACTGCAATGTGGGCACTTAACCAGGTGTGCCACTGCCACACACCCTGTCCTCTGTATTTTAAATACAAATTATCAACTGTTTTCAGAGAACCTAATAATGCACATCTTTATAACAAGGCAGATGTACACATTCTGAAGAAGGATTAGGGTAAGCTGAAACCTGGAGGCCAAAGCAGGCCAGCTGTGCTCCTAGTGCATAGATGAACTCAGGGTCCCTTATTAAAGATTCAGCTAAGGGCTCATCTAGAAAAAGAGGGGCCTCTGGTTTCTAGCTTCTCTCCAGAGCCGATCTGATTCATGAACATTTAACTTTGGTAAGGGGATAGCATGTTCCTAAATAAGATAATGTGATAGATACCAACTTAGTGGAGTTATTGAACTATTTTGGAGGGAAAATGATCATCGTTGGGAAAAAGAGAAATAGCTTTCAAAGGCTTTGGATCAAGGATAAGGAGGACTGCTGTGTTTGTTATTGTTGTTTGTTTGTTTTTGTTTTTTCCCCTTTTCTTAAGGAACTTCTCTAGAATTTCCACTTAATATAGCCAGCAACTCCCAAGGTCGCCATCTCCCTAGGTAATGTTGGAGAATGTTGACATTCTTTGGTCCTAAGTATCTCTTATCTCCAACACCAAGTAACAGCACTCCTCCTAGATGATGGTTTTCTCCCTGTACAAGTTTACATGGTGGAAGTGTGAAGATGACCCCTCAGGTACTTAGAATCCTCAGCAGACTATGTGGCCTGGATGCAGCCAGGTTTCAGGGATTTCTTAACTTTTATCTGACTCCCATTGTACAAAAAAGGATTTCTGTTCATTCTCTTTGTATGACAAAATGACCAAAGTATTATTTCTAGACAGTGCTAGAAAAAGAGCAGTCAACCTTGGGCTGAAGGTGAGATGCATGGGAACATCCAAATTTAGCCAGCATTTAGAGAAATCCAACAACCTCAGAGAAAGAAGGAAAACAAATATATTCCCAGATTTAACTTAGATGTACAGTTTCTTTCTGAATGAAAAAGACTTTCTTCCCCAAGATCATTGCTCAGCTCTGGTTTGTGAGGCTGGGACCTCAAGCATGAAAGACTCTTTGCATAACCATGATGCTATTTCCCCAGCTTGAAAAAGACTTATTAAAATCTCTGTAAATTAACAAATATTTCTGTTTGTTGGATGGGTAAGCTTTTGGTCACAAAAGTATAGACACAAGCTTATAATAGTCAGTCTCTCTCCTTTTTTCCCTTCATAAAAGACAACCTGGGATTGTTAAAATTTCAAAGAGCTTGTTTGTAAAATAATAATAATAATAATAGTAAATAAAATAAGTGGACCTATGCTTAGAGGGAAAGGGTGAGACTAGACCTTGAACTTTATTGCTTTAGGTGCAGACTTGTCATATTAGTGACATATTTGAAAGTTTTTAACACCTTGCTTCTCAAAGTGTGCCAAGTGGTACCAGATTGACACCAGTCTGGAGATGGTTACAGACCTACTAAGTCAAAAGCTGCATGTAACAAGCTCCTCACATGATTTATGTGCCCCCTAAAGACTGGAGTTCAAACTAAATTTTTTCTCTCATGCTGTGTGACTTTCAGAAGACTATTCAACTTCTCTGAGTCTTATTTATAATTATGTAAACTGTCACTTGTAGCTCATTCATAAACTTGATACTAATTAAGGCATGCACCATGTCTAGAGTAGATATTCTATGAATATTAGCAATGATGATGATCATGGTGATGATGATTTTAGCATTTTATTTTATTTTTTAATTTTTTAAATATTTATTTATTCCCTTTTGTTGCCCTTGTTTTATTGTTGTAGTTATTATTCTTGTTGATGTCATCATTGTTGGATAGGACAGAGAAAAATGGAGAGAGGAGGGGAAGACAAAGAGGGGGAGAGAAAGAGAGACACCTGCAGACCTGCTTCATCCCCTGTGAAGGGACTCCCCTGCAGGTGGGGAGCCGGGGGCTCGAACCAGGATCCTTACTCTGGTCCTTGTGTTTTGTGCCACCTGCGCTTAACCCACTGTGCTACTGCCGACTCCTGATTTTAGAATTTTCAAAGTTACCTCCTACCACTAGCAATAATAATAATAATAATAAAATCCTACTTCAATCCAGAAGACTGGCTTTCCCCCTTAGTCTCAATCATTTCAATTTTTCATTCTTGTTCCTAAATGAATTAATATCAAACACAGGCTGTTCTAAGCCTCCAGTGACAAGCACAGGCATATAAATAAAAGAGTACTGAGGAAACCTAGGAACCTGGATTTTTGCTGGTTTAGAAGCTGAGCTCAGCTGCCTGATGACTTCACAGCTGTTCCTGCTACAGTAAAGTGTCTCTCCTTTAGGATCTGTCCCCTCAATTGGGTGTGCAAAGCTGACTCGGGATTTTCTTATGAAAATGTTTAATGGTGGGAGGAAGGTTCTGGAGATTGACTGGGGAAAAAATGAGTAATCCAAAACAGTCTAGTAAATGCTACAAGAGAAATAAAAGTAAAAGCTGACTCCTGTCTCTGGGGACACTAGAATGATTCTGACTTATCATGTCACTGAGCAGAGTTGGGGAAAGCCAACACACAGAATTGCTGGCAAGGAAAAAGAAGGAGGGGAAAAAAATGATAGGGAGGGGCAGTCCAGAGGGGGAGGAAATAAAAAGAGAGAGGGAAAGACAAGCGTCATTTAGGAACAGGGGTAGAGTGAAAGAATAGAGCTCCAGGGTTGAAAGCCTACCATAAAGTATTGTTTGTATCTTTCCTCTCCCCAGAGGAGATCCCTGTTCTGTCATTGTATTGACAGACGTGCTATTACAGGCTCTTTTCCCAGAAGTTGACCGAAGAAGCTCAAGTGTTGCTGTTTTCCCTCCCAAGTCCAGTGGTTTCCCTGGTAATGGACTGATTCTCTCTGAGGTACGTGTAAGCATTTTGGGGGCAGATCTTCACTCTGAGGTGATCTTAAGTTTCAGCTGTAGAGTGAAGATTTATTTTTTCTTTTAAATAGAATCTCAAATCTCTTCTCACTCCTGACCAGCATTTTAGGATACCGTTGAACAGCAGTGATTACTTTCTTAACTAGAAATCACACACAAAACTTAGCTTCATTGTACAGGAGTGATATTTTAACTTCCCAGTGTAGGGAGGAATCCGGGAGATTTGATTTGGCTTTGGATTTGTTTTCAGGGAATGCTCAACATGTTCAGTGCAATAACTTCATTGAAATTATCTCAAGTATCTTCATTTAAACATTTTGATGACTCTAACTAGGCTTAATTTTTTAGCAGCTAGATAGCTTCTTGAAGAAAAAAAGGGAATAACTTGACACATCTAAGCAGTAGACTGAATATTTGCTGATTTCTCACAGATAGCATTTCAACCAGATGGTTTTTATTCAGTCTCGTTTTGTTTTTTTTTTTCCTCATCAGGTTCAAATAATTTAGAAGGGTATATGGCAATATGTTTTATATTTAAGGGCATGAGTTGAAAAGAACTTGTAAAACTTTACTGGAAATTTAGCATGACTGATTTTTAAACTTGTCACGATAAACATAATGTCAAAATTCTTTACTGAATTTCAGGCAAAATATGCAGATTGGCAGTGAATGGCTATAATAGTCTTATTTTTAATAGGAGAAAGCATAAAATATACCCTATAGATTGTTGGTTTTTTCTTATTTTTTAATTTTCAGATATCTCAGAGATTACTGCTACATTTTAGACCACAATCTTAGCCTTACAGTCAATAAATTTTTGATAATCTATGCTCCACTGTCCTCGGGAAGTATGTTATTCTAGCCCCAGTAGTTACACAATAAAGATTTATTGACTATCAGCTGGTGTGGAAGGACATTTATACTCTGGCTGGTAGTTTTGTCATGACTTGGGTTAATGGTGATAGTTTGGAAAGAATGCTTATTACATCTAAAAACACTAGTATCATTTGAATTGGAAAGAGCTGTGAAGCCATCTGTACAAAGTATTGCTTATAATGTAATCTCCTCTTAAATGAGGCCATTTTCCAACTAGGATGGAGGCTTTTTTTATGTCTGAAGAGAAAAGAAGCAACAGACAAAGCAGAAAAGCTTATAAATATTTGTAGAGGGTTGGGATATATTAAAAACTGTAAAGTGATTCCTGCTTTTTGCATCTTCCTTTTCTATGGTTATCTGCTTTATTTTGGCTATGGCCCAATGCTTATTGGATGCAAACAATTAGGAGAAAAAAATAATAAAGTTGATTTTCACATGCATATGTGGCATCTGGAAAAGTACTCAGTGGGATTTCTCAGCTTTATACTACTACTTGCAGGTCTCACTTGGATCCATTCAGGTGACATCTCTTAACTTCTTTTCCACAGCCTCCAGACTGGTAGAATCCCCCAGATCTAGACTGTGAACTCAGATAGAAAACACCATTGCAAAAATGCCTGAAGATCCCATAAAGGAGATCCTTGGAACCCCAGTGTCTCCCAAACCAGGAACAATGGAAAAGAACCCCCAAAAAGAAGTTGTAATCAACATGGTCCCTCTAGTCAGTGAGATACAGCTGACAGCTGCTACTGGGGGCACTGAGCTCTCCTGCTACCGGTGTATCATCCCTTTTGCTGTGGTGGTCCTCATCACTGGAATAGTGGTCACTGCAGTGGCTTACAGCTTCAATTCCCATGGTTCTATCATCTCCATTTTTGGCCTGGTCGTTCTGTCATTGGGACTTTTTTTGTTAGCCTCCAGTGCTTTGTGCTGGAAGGTGAGACAAAGAAGCAAGAAAGCCAAGAGACGGGAGAGTCAGACAGCTCTTGTGGTAAATCAGAGAAGCTTGTTTGCTTAAGACTGGATTAGACCAAATGGGAATATGTGGCCTGAAAATCCTGCTTTCACTTTATCAGCCAATCCTCCCAGAACTAGTGTTTGCGAGAATGGACATGGCTTTGGAGCAGACCAGAGGCCTGGGATGGACTAAGGATGGGAGGGAGGAAGGGGGTTTTTCTTTTGTGAGGAACAACTTGTATCTTCTTTAATGACAAACTTAATTCTAAGGGCTCTTGAAAGACTGGAAAATCAGATTCTTCTCTACATCAAACATTTTAAGAGTAGTGTGGGGCCTGGTGGTGGCGTACCTGGTTGAGCACACACATCACAGTGTGCAAGGATCTGGGTTCAAGCCCCCAGTCCCCACCTGCATGGGGAAAGCTTCATGAGTGGTGAAGCAGGGCTGCAGGTGTCTCTCTACTTCTCTGTCTACCCCATCCTCTCAATTTCTGACTGTCTGTATCCAATAAGAAAATAAAGATAATTAAAAAATTTATATAAAAAAGTTGTGGGAGGTGCGTAGCATTAGACAGTGTTTGATTCACCTTGGAAAGAAGCCAATAAAGGTTGAGAAAATAATCAGATTGTTCTGGTACACCAGTAACCTGCCTCCAAAAGAAATTATCCATATGTTTAAGAAATAAAAGTGTTCTTCTGAGAGACTAAACCACCATGGACTTTTGTATAGTTCTATGAAATTCTATGACATCTTTATTATTATTATTATTATTTGATTCTATGGCATTTTTTTTACTTTTCACTTTTAATAATTCATCATTGGTGGTACATTTTCATGAAGAAGAAATGAGTTCTTTTATGCTTCAACACTGTACAATTTTTTATTATTATAATGTGTTAGAAGTAAGAGAAATTAAAAGGTATAGTTACATGTGAGTTAATATTCAAATAATCCAATATAGCACTTTTGATTATTTTTATATATAAGTTTAATGTACACTTTACTCAAAATAATAAATACTCATTGCTGCTGAAATTTCTTAAGAGGTTGTTTCTCTTGTAGTTAGTTTTATTGTAATTCCAAATTGTCCACCTTTGCAATATCTCAGTTGTATTTCTCTGAGACTGGTAAGTTGTTTCTCTGAGACTGGTAAGTTGTTTCTTCCTAACAACGAGAAGATTTATACTTTTGTTACATAATGTTTTTAACTTCTGAAGAATAATATAAATTATGTTAATTACATCCTAAAGGATTTCTATGTTGTTGCCATGAGAAAATCAAATCTAGAAGTCAGGAATTTTATAATGAATGGGTTATTACGTGTCACAGTTATTGAATCCATCATTGATTGTTTAGTTCATATTTTTGAACACCAGCAGGCTGTTGACAAGAACTATGTATCAACCATTATATGTATTTTCAGACTCTATAGCTTAGTTCTAAAGTAATAGGATTGTAGTTACTGCTTGAGTTCTGTGGACATGGAGGTATTCTATATACAGCTAGTACTCTACCCCATAATTCTAGCCAGGAAAACCTCTGGAATCTATAGTTTAGACCACATTAAACTAGAAGATGGTGATAAGTAATTTTCTCTTAAGCTTGGTAAGAGAAAATAAGACAAGCATAATACTTGCTGTTAAAGGCATTCTGCTGAGGAGTTTAATTAAATACGGCAGGAGTCCTCTGGCACTAGCTGTTTCCTATAGTCCAGATACTTTTGTTAGGGGAAGAAGTGTTGAGGATTGAGTTTCTCTTCATATTGAAGGCTAGTTGGTAAAAGTCTGGAGTTGCTGATTACAGTAAAGTGCACCACAATTATCAGGTAAATTACTTTAAGAGCACAGGTAGTTGATGTTCTTCTGGACCAAATACAAGGGCTGAGTACTGTGTTTATTTCACTGGGAAAGAGTCTGCTTTGACATGCCTCCATTCTGCTCAAAGACATTCAGATGTTCCACATAAGTTGCTGTAGAAATTTCTCAGGCAAGCGTTCAAGGTTCTCTATGGTCTGATCCAAATAACTTTCACTCTCACTCTAACCTCCAAACTCCTGAGTAAGCCAAACCAGACACCTCACCATTCCTATATGAGGCTTGAATTTTCCCTCCTGTTATGCCATCCTTTCCTTCTCTCTCTCAATGTATCTAAAGCCCACTTCTCCTTAGAGTTTCAGTATAAATGGATCCTCTTCACAGAAGCTTAGCCTTTACCCTAACTGCTCTTTTAATAGTCTTTATTTATTCTCCAATGAAACTTCTTTTTTTTTTCTACCACATTGATGGCATGCTTTTCCCCGAGATTCTTAATGTGTGATGCCTTTTTTTCAGCCCCATTTAGTGCCTCATGTTGCCTTGCAAAGAATAAGTACTCCCTGAGTGTTAAATGAACTAAACAATGAAACATCAGAAACCCAAAACTAAAGTGCATTCATTTTAATCTGTTAAAATAAAAAGCTCTTTCTCTACTTTACCCAAATGGATTACCCTCCTCTGCCCTGTCTCTACTGTACACACCAGATCTTGGTGAGTGTTACCACTTGCTTTTGTACTTCTCCAGCCAGTCTGCCTTTTAAAATGCTTTAAAGAGAAATCATGATTATTGTAGCCACCAGGGGGCCTCATGTAGCTACCTCAGTCCCCAAAGAAATAAGGACTGATTTAGGTCAAGATGACTACGATGAAATCACCTCTGAAGCTAGCAGAGGATATGTTCCACTGAACCCACCCTTCCCCACCTTACTAGGCCATTTGCCAATGGTTCTCTCAGTAAGAATGAGAAGGGCTTGCTCTGTCTAGTAAGTCTCACATTAAAATATAGACACCAGGCAAAGTTGCAAGCCTCAATGGTAGCCCTATATACTGTGAAATCCAACTACCACAAGGAGAAAAAAACTTTAGATTAAATTTATGATTTTGCAACTCTCTTTAAATATGTCTTAACTATCTTGATTTATTTATTGAATAGAGACAGTCAGAAATTGAGAAGGAAGAGAGAGATAGAGAGGAAGAGTGACAGAGAGACCTTCAACACTGCTTCACCACTCACAAAGCTTTCCCCCTGAATGTGAGGACCAAGGGCTTGAACCTAGTTCCCTGTGCATTGTAACATGTGTACTCAACTAGGTGTGCCAAAACCCGGCCCCACAGCTCTCTCAAAATATGTGTGTATTTGCAAGTGATTTTAGTATATAGCAACATGCAGGTGTTAAGTTCATACATGATCGTAATGCATGCATATAGTTAGTAAAAATATAGTCTAGTACCACTCTGGAATATTAAAAACCAGCAATATAATCTGGTGGGATTTCCCCCTAAGCCTCACATATCCCAGCATGAACAGGAACAACTATTTATTTAGTTAATTATTTATTTTACAAGACCACCATTTAGTTCTGCCAATTTGGTGTACCTCGGTTTGAGGATTGAACCTGGGACTTCTTGCATGCAAATCCAGTGTGCTGCTATAGTTCTATCTTCAAAGCCCATGTACAACTTTTCTTCAGAGAGACAGAGAGAAAGGTACCATAGCATCAAATCTTCCTTCAGTGCAGAGGAGGCTGGGCCCCATATATAACATTTTTTATTGTTGTAGTTATTATTGTTGTTATTGATGTCATCGTCATTGTTGGATAGGACAGAGAAAAATGGAGAGAGGAGGGGAAGACAGAGGGGGAGAGAAAGACAGACACCTGCAGACCTACTTCACCGCTTATGAAGCAACTCCCCTGCAAGTGGAGAGCCGGGCTCGAACCAGGATGTTTAGCTGGCCCTTGTGCTTTACGCCACGTGCGCTTAACCCACTGCGTGACATATATAACTTTTAACCTCATTTTGTGCCTAGAGAAAACAGTCAATGCTAGATAGATGGATACAGGTAGCTGAAGCAAGAGGATAAGCCCCGAGAAGTCTAATCACAAATCCTCAAACCTACCTTTTTGAACAACTATGGGGAGGGGTTAGTGAATATTATAGTCTCCGGGGAAGTATTATAATTTTGAATAGTTGGTAGATCTGGTCATAAAGTCAAGTTCTGTTGTTAAATTAGTCAGTTGATCTTAAGAAGTTAAGCCTCGGGGAGCTGGGCGGTAGCACAATGGGTTAAGTGCAGGTGGCGCAAAACACAAGGACCAGTCTAAGAATCCGAGTTCGAGCCCCAGGCTCCCCACATGCAGGGGAGTCACTTCACAAGTGGTGAAGCAGGTCTGCAGGTGTCTGTCTTTCTCTCCCCCACACCACCCACCCACCCCTGTCTCCCCCTCCTCTCTCCATTTCTCTGTCCTATACAACAACGGTATCGATAATAACTATAAGAATACAACAAGGGCAACAAAAGGGAATAAATAAATATTTTTTAAAAAAAGAAGTTAAGCCTCTGGGTCAGATGGTAGCGCAACAGGTATGTATGAGGTATGTATATATGAGTTATGTAGGAGGATCTAGGTTTGAGCTCCATCCTCACCTGCGGAGGGGGAAGGCTTCACAAGTGGTGGAACAGTGCTGCAGGTGTCTTGCTTTCTTTCTTCTTCTCCTCCTCTCTTCCCTTTTTTTCTCACTGTATCTATAACAAAAATAATATAAACAATGTTATTTTCAAAAACTGAAGGTAAGCCTCGTCTTCATGGTAAATTTTTAAGAAATTATTTAGATTTTTATAAACTATAAAATACAGCCTTGCTGGGCTAGCTTCGTGGGCAGGAGACAGATTACCAGGGATTCATGGCTGAGCCTGGAATGCAGTTCAATCTTTATTTCTTCTTCTAGCGTTTGCCCTTCTTCCGTAGCCAGTCAACAGCGTCAGGTTGAGCCTGATGTAAAGTTTCAAGACCTCCTTTGAATCTGGAGAGGTGGCAGTTGTTGACTATGTGGGTCATAGTCTGTCTGGAGCCGCAGGGGCAGTTCGGGTCGTCTCTGGCTCCCCAGCGATGGAACATAGCGGCGCACCAGCCATGGCCTGTTCGATAGTGATTGAGGAGGGCCCAATCATAACGTGCTAGGTCAAAGCCGGGTTGACGCTTGCAGGGGTCTGTGATGAGGTGTTTGTTCTTGACCTCAGCTGACTGCCAACTCTGTTTCCAAGAGTCTGGAACAGAGAAGTTCAGTGTAGGCATAGGGGACAAGATTGGGTGACGAGACGTCAAGCGTTGGACAGGGTGGGCGAAGGTATCCGCGTATATTGGCAGGTCCGGTGGAGCGAAGACGTGGGAAATGAACTTAGATGATGCCGCATCCCAACGAATATCTGGCGGGGCGATGTTGCTAAGAACTGGCAGCCATGGTACCGGGGTGGAACGAATGGTTCCAGAAATTATCCTCATGGAGGAATATAATTTGGAATCGACCAAGTGGACATGGGGGCTAGGGAACCATACTGGGGCACAGCATTCTGCAGTGGAATAGCATAATGCCAGAGATGATGATCGTAGTGTGGAAGCACTCACGCCCCATGAGGAGCTGGCCAGTCTTGCAATGATGTTATTCCTCGCGCCCACCTTTGCTGCAGTTTTTATGAGATGTTCGTGAAATGACAGGGTGCGATCGAGAGTAACGCCAAGATAGACTGGCTGGGCTTCATGCCGGATTCTCGTATCGCCAAGCTGCACATTAAGCTCATGCGAGGCCAAGGTCTGGTGTAGATGGAAAACAGATGATACCGTTTTTGCAGTGCTAGGGATTAGTCGCCATTTTTTACAGTAATCAGATATCAGAGACATGTCTTTCGCGAGTGTTTCCTTGAGGATGTCGAACTTGGATGCCTGAGTTGCACAGCAGATGTCATCGGCATAGATGAACTTCCTTGAAGAAGTTTCTGGGAGGTCATTGATGTAAATATTAAATAGCGTAGGAGCCAGAACAGAGCCCTGGGGGAGGCCACTTGAGACAGGTCTCCATCTGCTAGACTTGTCACCCAGATGCACCCGGAATCTTCTGTTTTGGAGAAGAAACGATATAGTGTTGGCCACCCATGGAGGCAGGCATCTTGAGATCTTGACTAGGAGACCATGGTGCCAGACCGTGTCATAGGCTGCTGTGAGATCAACAAAGACATCAATCTTTATTGATGAGCAGGAATGCAGTGCAATCAATCTAATCTCTATTCATTAGAAAAATCCTGTTCTTTATATCTCCTGAGGCGGAAGTGTCAGGTCGGAAGAGGAAGTACATAGGATAGGGGGTGGGGAAAAGGAAAAAGCTCCAGCTCCCTGGGAAGTATCAAGCTTGCATCTAACCATTGGGGATTAAACCAATGCCCTATAGGCAGGGCGGGTCTCAGGTAAAGCAGTGATTACGTAAATAGACCACAGCATTAAGCAATGCAAGGGAACCTAATGTGATGATCAAAACAGAAGGGGTCTTAGAGCAGACCAACACAGCCTAATTTTAAAATTGGTACTTATAATAAAATCTAGGGGCCTCTGGTAGCTCACCTGGCAAAGCACAGACATTACTATGGGTCAAGACCCAGGTTGAAGCCCTTAGTACCCATCTGCAGGAGGATGCTTCATAAGCAGTGGGCCACTGCTGAAGATGTCTCTGTCTCGAGACTTCACTCTTTAAAAAACTGTATTTTCAGGAGTCGAGAGGTAGCACAGTGAGTTAAGCGCGTGTGGCAAAAAGCGCAAGGGTGGGCTTAAGGACCCCGGTTCGAGCCCCCGGATCCCCACCTGCAGGGGAGTCGCTTCACAAGCAGTGAAGTAGGTCTTCAAGTAGTCTACCTCTCTCTCTCTCTTTCTCTCTCTCTCTCTCTGTCTTCCTCTCCTCTCTCCATTTCTCTCTGTCCTATCCATCAACAACGACATCAATAACAAGAATAATAACTACAACAACAAAACAAGGGCAACAAAAGGGGATAAATAAATATTTTATTAAAAAACTATATTTGTATTTACTTATTTACTTTAATGTTTATTAGAGAGTGACAGAGAGAAGTCAAGACAGAAGGAGGGTAGAGGAATAAACATTTGCAGCACTGCTTTACAAGAAAATCCTCCCCTGTAGGTGGTGAGTAGGGGTTTGAACCCAGGTCCATGCACATTTTCACATGTGTGTTCAAGCAGATGTGCCACCTGGACCCAACCCCCTGTATTTCATACTTTATCAAAGACAGAGAGAGAGAGAGAGAGAGAGGAAGGGAGGAAGAATTGTGTGTTTGTGCAGCTACTATGTCCCAGAGATATTCTTAGTGGCAACAAACAAACAAACAAATAAAACAACAACAACAAAATAATTATTGTTCACTTCAGTCTTTTTCTACTTAATGTTTTAATATGCCATGAGGTATCAAATCACACCTTGTTTTGGCTAAATAACTTTAATTAGTTATTATATTTAACCTTGACTTTATGCACAAGGACTTTCTAGGCTCAAAATGATCTAGGACAAACACCTATTTCACACATGAATAAGAACTTACATTTATTTATTCTTTATTATTATAATTTGCAGTACTTTCATATATATGGAAATAATTGCATTTCAAATATTTATTTATTTACTTATTTATTTGCCCCACCACTATCAGGATCTCACTGGGCTTCCATGTCTGCATGATGTCATTGCTCTCAGTAGCCTTTTTTTTTTTTTTTCCTTTTTCTATCTTCTCCTTCCCTTTCCACTTCGCCTTTCCCTCCCCTTTCCCTTCCTCTTACTCCTCCTCCTCTTTCTTCTTCTTTCTTCATAGAGGGTAAAACACAGAAAGAGAAAGCAGGGAAGAGAAACAGAGAGAAAGAGAGAGACCTACAGCATTGCTCTTGTTTGAGATCTGATCCATACATGTGATAATATGAACTCTCTACCAGGTATTACCATCCAGCCCTGCAAGTGTGCGTGTGTATGTTTACTTAATATTTAATTGCAACTGATACTATTTCCAGAATGTCTCTGGAGGAAAGAGGGAGAATGTCAAAGGTGTTCTAATTTGGAGAAATTTTTATTGAAGTATAGTGTACATAGAGACAAAGTATGCCACTTAATTAATTTCACAAACTAGCCTACAGAACTAAAACTCAGATGAAGAAACCAAATACTATAGCCCTCCATAGACCAAAGTCCCTCCTCCAGCACCAGCCCAGCTTGGATATACTTTCAATTACTGTCTCTCCTGAATTAAATCTCTCTTTACCTTTAATACAGAGTAGTTTTCCCTGTTTTGAAATGTTATAAAAATGCATTCTTTTATTATATTTATTTCTTTATTCCCTTTTGTTGCCCTTGTTTTTTTTATTATTGTTGTTGTTATTGATGTCGTTGTTGTTGGATAGGACAGAGAGAAATGGAGAGAGGAGGGGAAGACAGAGAGGAGGGAGAGAAAGATAGACACCTGCAGACCTGCTTCACTGCCTGTGAAGTGACTCCCCTGTAGGTGGGAAGTCGGGGGCTCGAACTGGTACACTGGTCCTTGCACATTGTCCTCAGGAAGGAGAGTATGTTGTCCAACCTCCCTTTGGAGAATGGAACATCTCCTACCATTGTTGAGTCACATTGAGGGCAAGACCCTATAGGGGCACACAAAGGGGTCCATTATGTTGTTCCTGATGGAGATGACCAGTGACAGTGGGGAGAGGGATCTGTTAGAGGTCTAGGCCCATCATGTCCGTGTGGGAATCCCAGGACTTTCTGACTAGGGCCCCAGGTGATGGGGTGGTGACCTGGTAGTAACTAAAGAGTCATCATTAAAGTATGCCAGTCTCTTGCCCTTATTCAGCTTTTGTAGTCCTTTGTATGACAAGGGTAGCTTTGGAGTGATTGAGGGGCATGTAATAGGAGGTAGGTGAGGAGGGTATCTAGGTCTAAGTAGAAACTGTTTCATTAGGTACTTTAAGGTGTCTTTGTAGGTCTTTCTACTTGTTTGCTGCATTTGACTCACTGCAAACTATTGTGCACTTTTGCTTTCAGGTATATTTTTCCCCCTAACTTATAGATACTTGTGTACGTATGCCCTATCTCATGGGACCTGGTCTATATCTAGGTTTGGGGGCTTTGTTAGGAAGTGGACCACTCAAAATGGAATTAAAAAGTCCTATGAGAAAGGAAAGGTTTCATCCAAGTAATGAGGCTGAAGGGTTGACATTCCATGCCTGATGTCTCTGGACACAGTCCAAAGTGAAGTATGCTGAGGTAGTACTTGTTGCATTGATTAAGTTGGAACCAGCAGATGCAGTATCAGTTGGTATGAATTGAGAGAAGCATCCAGGTAAGTGATCCTCATTCTAGAGGTGCCAGGACTGGGAGAAATACAGGCTTTACAGAGGAAGCAGGAGGTTCCTGCTGTCTAAGGGTTTAAGAAGGCAATAGAGGGTTATTGCTATAATCAAATTATTTGGCAATTGGGTTAAATTTGAAAATCTCTTTGTTAACATATGCTGTATCATACAGGACCTCACCATAATTTATGTCCTTTTATGCTACTTATATGTAGCTGTATCTCATAAAGTAAAGCTACCAGCTGTTTCTGTTCTCCCTGGTCTAAGCTTTTAGGAGAGTCAACATTTCAAAGAACCTGTCATTATTAGCAATGTTTTAACAACTTGAGCCCATTGTTAAAATTCAATCTGGTTACTAATGTGAAGTTTTAAGTGCTTAGATTGATAGAACATATTCTCAGAGCTATGTTCTATGCATCAAAAGTTTGAGACATTCCATCCATTTTCCCCCTCTCGTCTTAAATAGTGATTTATGAGACTATAAGTTAATAGGAATGTACATTAACATCATTACTATCACCAAAGGTCTGTGTCCCTCCCCCATCTCCCACATCCAGTAAAACTGAACATCTACCTTCACCCTCCACCCAGAGATTATTACTTTGGTTCCCTACTCCACATTTTAGCTATTCTGAATTGTGCTGCTGTGAACATAGGTGTATCTTTTTGGTTGGATATTAAAGAGTTCTTAGGCGAGAAATTACTGGGTCATACGGGTGGTCTATTTCTAGCCTTGTGAGGGTTCTACAGACTGCTCTCCACAGGGGTTGGACCAATTTACATTCCCAGCAGCAGTGCAGGAGGAGGGTTCTTTGTCCTTACAATCTCTCCAGTACCTATTGCTGCTGTCCTTAAATCCTTAGACAGCAGGAACTGTTGGTATGCATGAGACCACTTCTGTTTCATTTGGTTTAAATCCCCCCTGCTTAACACTATTCTATTTACATAACCACTTCATTCTATAACCACTGTTAACAAGCACCTCCCTCCAGGGCATTGGTTCAATCCCCACTGTTTCATGATATGTTTTTGCTCCACCCCCCCTCCTTGTCACACCCTGATCCCTTCTTTATCACACCCTGATTTTCACCAGTCACTTTTCTCTCCACCCTCTCTATGTCACATCCTGTTTCCACCTTACTTGGCAAGTATATATAAAGACAGCATTGTGAGTTTTACTATACTTTACCTTGAGTTTAGCCTAGCTCGTCTTAGATTGTGCCGCGTCCTGCATGAATAAAGAGATACTGCGTACAACCCAGCCATGAGTCCCTGGTAGTCTGTTACCCGCCCGTGAAGCCAGCCTGGCGAAAACAACATAACCCGGCGAAAACAACATAACCCATCGAAAACAACAAGGAACCTTCTGCTTCCTCTATAAAGCCTATATTTCTCCCAGTCCTAGAACCTCTAGGGTGGGGCTCACTTTTCTGGATGCTTCTCCCAATTCATACCAACTGATACTGCATCTGCTGATCCCAACCTAATCAATGCAACAAGTACCACCTCAGCATGCTTCACTTCAGATGTGTCCAGAGACGTCAGGCATGGAATGTCAACGCTTCAGCCTAGTTACTCAGATAAAACCTTTTCTTTCATAGGATTCTCTAATTCCATTTCGAGTGGTTCACCTCCTAACAATGTCCAAATCCTAGATATAGACCAGGTCCCATGAGATAGGGCATTTGTATACATATATCCATAAGTTAGGGGAAAATATATACCTGAAAGCAAAAGTGCACAATAGTCTGCAGTGAGTCAGTAAATGCAGCAAGCAAGTAGAAATACCTAAAAAGACACTTTACAGTACCTAATGAAATAGTTTCTACTTAGGTCTAGATACCCTCCTAACATACTTCCTATTATACTTCCCTCAGTCAATCCAAAGCTAACATTATCAAAGTAAGGACTGCAAAAAACTGAATAAGGGTAAGAGACTGGCATACTTTAATGATGACTTTTTAGTCACTATCAAGCAACTCTATCACCTGGGACCCTAGTTGGGTAGTCCTGAGATTCCCATACAGACAATGATGGGCCTTGACCTCAAATAGATCCCTCTCTCCATTGTCACTGGTCATCTCCATCAGGAACAACATAATGGACCCCTGTGTGTGTCCCCATAGGACCTTGCCCTCAATGTGAATCAACAATGGTAGGGAATGTTCCATACTATGAAGGAGTTGGATAACATATTCTATGTTATCTTCCTCGACCACCTGAGGAAGATGGGTCTGGAAACTGGGGCATCTTGGAACATTCCTACTCATGACCACAGATTGTGAGCTCAGACCTGATGTAGAGGTTACATAGGTTCCTATGCTGAATGTGGGCCTCAGATCAAATCTATGGGGTTTACAGTCAACAATATTTATACGCCTATGCCATTATTTGGGAACTGCTGTTTTCCCTGATCCAGCTTTCTGGCCCTTTTTCCAGCCATGACATCACTTCCCCAGACAATAACTTGAGTTCACCTGCATATCAGATGTAAGACTCAGGAAAAAAACTAGTATAGTCATGGGTCTTTGGAATATACCTACAATAGACCTACTAGCTATCTCTAAAGCAGAGACCCCAAATCTTCATATACAATATTCTTGCCTTTAGGTTCATGATTAGTCAACAATTTGTTCTGCTTTGTATCTTAACTCTTTTTTCAGTGACCAGATTCCAGATGCTACCATGATACCAGTCGGACTTCCATGGGCAGACTACCCCACCAGTGTGTCCTGAAGCCTGCTTCTCCAGAGCTCTGCCCCACTAGGGGAAGAAAGAGAGAGTCTGGGAGTATGGATCAACCTGCCAATGCCCATGTTTAATAGGGAAGCAATTACAGAAGCCAGATCTTCCACCTTCTGTACCCCATAATTACCCTGGGTCCATATTCCTAGAGGGTTAAAGAATAGGAAAGCTATCAGCAGAGGGGATGGGATATGGAGTTCTGGTGGTGGGAATTGTATGGAGTTGTACCCCTCTTATCCTATGGTCTTATCAGTGTTTCCATTTTATAAATAACAATTAAAAAAAAAAAAGAAAGTAAGCAGAGCAGAGAGGGACACTATATAATGGTCAAAGTATTAATCCCACAAGAAAAGTAACCATTACAAATAGTATTCCCCAAACTTAGGTGCACCCAAATATATAAATCATGTACTTAACTGAACTAAAGGGAGATATTGAAAACAGAGTAATGATAGTAGGAGATCAACACTCACAGCAAGAGACAGTTCATCTGGACAAAAAAAAAAATCAATAGATAAATAATGGAAACCATAGATGAGATTGACATAACAGATATATACACAGTATTCCATCCCAAAAGAAATGAATACACATTCTTTGAAAGTACATATGGAACAGAGACAAGGATTGCCATATACTTAATTAGAAACACAGCCTAAACAGTTATGTGAATATGAAAATTATAAATTGTATCTTTTCAGACCATCATGATATGAAGCTAGAAATCAACCACAACAAACAAACAACAACAACAAACAACCCCAGAGTCTGGAGACTAAACAACATGCTTCTAGATAACATAAGAGTCATAGAAGGAATAAATTTTAAAAATTATCTTGATATCAATGAAAATTAAGAACCTAGCTATCAAACCCTATAGGAAGCAGTAAAAGCAGTGCTAAAAGGCAAGTTCATAGCAATAAAGGCCCACATTTATAAATAAGAGCAATCACTAAAAAATTAAGAACACAACTGAACCAACTAGAAATGGAACAACAAAGAGTTTCAAAGATCATTAGGAGACAAGAAATAGTTAAAATCAGAGGAGAAATCAGTGAAATAGAAAGCAAGGGGCCAAGTAATGGTGAACTTGGTAGAGCACATGTTACAATGCACAAATGTTACAAAGTCCAAAGACCCAGTTTTGAACTCCCTGTCCCCACCTGCATGAGAAAACCTTCACAAATGATGAAACAGTGCTGGAGGTCTCTCTCTCTCTCTCTCTCTCTCTCTCTCTCTCTCTATCTCCCTCTCTATATCCCCCTTCCCTCTTGATTTCTGGCTATTTCTTTATTTTTTATTTTTTTAATATTTTTTTTATTTTATTATTTATTCCCTTTTGTTGCCCTTGTTGTTTTATTGTTGTAGTTATTATTGTTGTTGTCGTTGTTGGATAGGACAGAGAGAAATGGAGAGAGGGAGGGGAAGACAGAGAGGAGGAGAGAAAGATAGATACCTGCAGACCTGCTTCACCGCCTGGCCTGCGAAGCAACTCCCCTGCAGGTGGGGAGCCGGGGTTCGAACCGGGATCCTTATGCCGGTGCTTGTGCTTTGCGCCACTTACGCTTAGCCCGCTGCACTACAGCCCGACTCCCAGATTTCTGGCTATTTCTATTCAATGAATGAATATTTTTTTGTCTTTTTTATTTATTCAGTTTTCTTTTTCTTTTTCTAAAAATTTTTATTATTTGGGAGTTGGGCTGTAGTGCAGCGGGCTAAGCGCAGGTGGCACAAAGCACAAGGACCGGCATAAGGATCCTGGTTCGAACCCCGGCTCCCCACCTGCAGGGGAATCGCTTCGCAGGCCAGGCGGTGAAGCAGGTCTGCAGGTGTCTATCTTTCTCTCCTCCTCTCTGTCTTCCCCTCCCTCTCTCCATTTCTCTCTGTCCTATCCGACAATGACAACAACAATAATAACTACAACAATAAAACAACAAGGGCAACAAAAGGGAATAAATAAATAAAATAAATATTAAAAAAATTATTATTTAATTATAAAAAGGAAAAACTGACAAAAGCATAAGATAAGAGGGGTTCAACTCCACACAATTCCCACCACCAGAACTCTGTATCTCATCCCCTCCCTAGATTGCTTTCCTGTTCTTTAGCCCTCTGGGAGTATGGACCCAAGGTCATAAATGAAGATCTTTTAAAAAGACCATCAGCAAGATTAATGAAACCAAGAGTTTGTTTTTTTGGAAGGACAAATAAAATAGATAAACCACTAGCTACAGTCACTAAGAGGAAAAGAGAGGAAAGCTATGGTAAAATCACTCAGAAATAAGAGAGGAGATATTGTAATAGATGAGACAGAGATACAAAGTATCATGCAAGTTTATTATGGACATATATATGGAAATAAATTTGACAACTTAGAAGAAATGGGCTCATTCTTATAGTCATGTAAACTGCCAACCTTGGCACAAGAGGAAGTAGATAAACCTAACAAGTCAATCACTAGTGCAGAAATTGAAACAGTAATCAAAAGCCTCCCCCCAAAAAGAAAATCCTGGATTCAGATGGCTATACTAATGAATTCTATAAAACATTTAAAGAAAAACTAACACCCATCCTCCTCAATATCTTCTAAGTAAACAGAAGAGAGAACACTCCCAAACTCTATGAGGCCAATATCACTTTGATCCCCAAAGCAGAAAAGGACTCCACCAATATAGAAAATTATAGACATATATCCCCAATGAACTTTGATGCAAAGGTCATCAACAAAATCTTAGCTAATCAAATCCAACAACACATTAAGAGAATAATCTATCAAGACCAAGTAGTATTCAGCCTTGGAAAACAGGGATGGTTTATCAGTGTAAATTTTTTCTCGTGTGTGTGTGTGTGTGTGTGTGTGTGTGTGTGTGTGTGTCTAGTCCAGTGAGAAAAGGCAAGCTTTGTGTTGCTTCAGTCTTCTGCAACTCGTCCCTATAATAAAGTGCTGGCATCAGAGGAAGGTTGACAGCACATTTTAGCACTTTCACAATTCTAACTTGATCATGGCAGGAAGCTTCTCCACTACTAGGAGCACAAGTTGCGTCACTAGGAACATCTGACTCCAGGATCTAGTGTCAATCACTTTTTCTTTCTAAGGTCATTAAAAAATACTAGAGTGTCCCCTTACAACATAAAGGCTTTGCCTGAGTGACAATTAATAGGAAACACATAGCATGATAAATAATTGAACAGGTGGATTAAAGAAAATCTTTGCTGTGCAAAATGAGAGGGGAGATTAACAGGTTTTGTGGCCATCTTCCTCCACAGCTCAAGATTTTAACCAGTGGTACTGTTCTTTTACTTTACTTTGCCTTTCTTGGTCCTTCAAGAATTCTCTTTGGCCTTAGAACCAGACAAGCTGAAGAGAAAGGTAACCCCTCAGAAGTAGTTTCCAAAGGCAGCTTTCATGGGATGCCAGCCAAAGACTGCTGTAGGAAATCGCCCACTGAGCGGAATAATATCTTGGACCAGGCTTGTAAAAAACAAGCTCTGCTGTGGATCAAATAACAAGTCTGTCTGCTTGTTGGAATTAAATTCCGTTTGGCTTGCTGGTGCCAAAACACCTGTGAATGTACAAATTGAGCATCACGTTTTCATATAAGGTCTCAGATTTAAGTTTTGAGCTTGTCTTTCCCCCCAGACTAACAATGTAAGGTCATCAACAAAGAGGGGACAGAGTTCCACTTTACTATGTATTCATAGCAGTCCAAACAAATTTGCTTGTTAATATCACAGAAATACTAAACACCAGTGAGTTCTTAGATTCTCACAATGGCATCTAGCATCAATAGTTTCTTTCTCACTAGAGGGAAGGAAAAAACAGGAACTTTTGCAAACTAGTCATCACCTTTGCTTCCATTGGCTGCCAAGAAACAATATTTGAAATCTTCTATGAAAAGACCCTTAAGAATTTCTAGAACTTCCACTAGCATGGCATATACTTATTAGAAAGGAATCTGAATACTCAATTTGCAATGTCTATCATTTGTGGGTCACCCTGCGGGTAGTACGTGAGATTGACCAAGCAAATGAATCCCTGTTTCATGAATCTGCATCAAAGAAAGATGCTTATACAGGTTGAAATAAGAAAGAGAGGAAGCAGTGATTCCTATATTCTAAAACAGGCTTGCTTATCATACCAGGATGGTATGGAGACAGCATCCGTTGGCAGATTTTTTGTTAAGGGACATTTTTATTAAGGACACTTTCAAAGATATACTAAAACAAGTGATATATTGGTATAGTGAGCCTCAGTTTCCTGTCCTCCAATTTTAACCCCATGAGTAGTTCTGGTTCACTCTTGTCCTCCCTAGTAAATCTGACCTCCACTTACCAACAGATTATTTTGGACTAAATCCCAGATGACATGCCATAGATGATTTAAAAGTTAAATGTGTTTAAGGCGGTAGCTTAAGTACTGGAGTTAAATACTGTAGCAGATCAGTTAAGATCATTCTGAGTAGACATTTTAAGACAAGCTTAAACAAATTTCCCTAATTTTTTACACTCACTAAAAATGGACCTCATAATTTTTGTAAAATTTTTGTGGAACTGACTGATGGCTAACCAGTACATTATATGTAGATAAATAGTAGACCTATGCCTTGTAGGATGCAAATCTCTGAGAAACAGGGTGGAAGGTAATTGAGAAGGGTTCAGCAACCCCACAAAAGAGTGCAAAAGGCAATATGAGATTTACAGGGAATAGGAGGATCATGGAGATCAGGGAGGCACTGCCTGTTACAACGTTATTACATGGTCTGCAGCCAAAGTTGTTCTTTGATCTTCATCCTTCAAACCTTCTTATAAATCTCCCTAGAGGGCTTTTCTTCCTCTGCTCACACATCCAATCCAAACTGATATCACAGAGGGGCAAGGAGGGGTGGGGGTGAACATCCAAACATACCACCTTTCCCAGGCTGCTCTGCTGCTTTGTCTTCTCGTCTCCATGCCCTTGTCAATATAAACCAATGATCAAGACATTCAAAACAAAGTGGCAATTTATTTTCAATATAGCTAATATATGCAGATATGTATTTGGTAAAGACATAAATGATAGTATTACCTAAGGAGCTTTCAATTATATAAGGATTAATCACAGTCTAAACCTTTTGCTAGTTCAAATGTCCCCAGTACATTCAACTATATTTTGACAAGGAAAAATCAAGGTATACACATATCTCAGCGTTCCGTACATTCAGTCCAACAGATTGTTCTATGCTCCTATGATATAAAGAGATGCTGTAATTGCCTGGGGAATTTTTTTTTAAAAAATGGATGAAAATGGTCACTAGATTCAAAGTATTTATAATGCAACAGAAGTCTTTTAAAAATATTTTATTTATTTTAATGTCAGATATACAGAGAGAAACACACACACATACATACACAGAGAGAGACAGATACACACACACACACACACACACAGAGAGAGAGAGGGAGGGAGAGAGAGAGGGAGAGAGAGAGGGAGAGAGAGAAGCGCCAGAGCACTGCTCAGCTCTGGCTTATGGTGGTCCTTGGGGATTGAACCTGGGACCTCAGAACCTCAGGCATGAGAGTCTTTTTGCATAATCATTATGCTATCCCCCAGTCTGTGATAGGACTGTTAAGGCTAGTCTGTATATGGTCATAATACCACAATAAAAAACTTAAGAATCATCAATGAGTGACAAACAAGCAAACAAATGTTATTAGTGAAGTATGCAAAGGAGGGGGAATGTCACTGATGGGCCTGAGTAAATGAGTGAATACTAAAAGACTTGCAGAAGAAGTGACATTTGACAGAAACCTTGAGTGGAGAGTGATTTCAGTTCAGTGCAGTTTGAGGTTGAGGGAAAGAAAGCATTTTCAGAAAAGTGAAAGAAGAGAAACCATATGAGAACAAGTAGGATGTAATCAGGGAAATGCATACATTTGGCATTTTGGGAGTGCAGGTTTTCTTTACAGAGGAGGAACAGAATGGGATTTCAAATGCAAGTTGATTGCATCAAGGCAAATGACAGAGATACTCTCTGGGAGTTAAATAAATGCAAATGAGTCTTTCTATGAAATTAGAATATAAATAGAGCCCATCTCTGACTATTGTTTACTTTTTCATGGTCTATAATGCCCTATGCCAGAGAAGCATTGCAGTTCACAGGGTGTGGGGGAGGAGATGAAATGTATTCACTTCTACCTGCCCTGAGGTGAGCAGAACAACAGCTGGAGGGGAGCTTATGTTCTGAGGAGCTATATATCTGGATCTCCCCAAAATTAGTGAGTTGGTCTTATAATTTCACCAGCACTAGGCTCTAGTGCATTTTCCACTGGAAAAGCCTCAGATGTGGAAAGCAGGGTACAGGGATTGTGTGAGATGTGAAGCCAGCTGACAACACTGGGATTGACTGGCCACTGCTCAGCTCTCCTTTCTCAGGTCATAAAATCCTTTCCTCCTGGAAGGGGTGGAGTGTGAGCTGTTGCCTGTTTAATGGGCCATAATTGGGTGTCTCTCCCTTCCTGGAAGCCCTGGCAACATCTCTCCTACAGTTGTGATTAGGAATAAAGCATGCCTAAGGATGATTATCTGATCAGGGAATTAGCCTTGGTATGAGGCAGGCATAAAGGGCTTCTTTAAAAAAAAAAAATCCAATAAAGAAATAAAGGCCCACATCAGGAAGCAGAACCGGTAATCACACTCAGAATGATTATTATGTGCAAACACTATTATGTTTGGGACAATGATTTATAAATAATTATCAAATAAAATTGGTGGACATTTATCTTGAGCCCTACTTATGAGGGGCGCTGCCTAATTCTATGTGATTTTGTTCCTTCAAGTATTGTACTGTCTAGTCTAATTTAGTCATATTATGGTCTTGAGGCTACCTGACTCCAAATTCCATGTGACACTTGCTAATAATTTAGATTTCTGAGTACCACTTTACTTCTATGACATCAGATTTACTGGGAGTAAAACCCAGTGATCTGAATTTAAAATATTTTATATTGGGAAAATTGTAGGGGTATACAAAAGATAAAAAATGTAATGAATTTGCCACCTAGCTGAAGATGATTAGCTCATACAAATAGTTTAAAGCCCCTACACCAGAGTTACTGAAGCAAGTACCAGATACTACATCATTTCATCTGTATATCTCTAAATGATAACCACTTTAAACATCTAAATTCGGCAGCTTAAAAGGTGGTACAGTGGATTAAGTGTTGGACCCTCAAGCATAAGGTACAGAGTTCAATCCCCAGTACTGCATGTGCCAGAGAGATGCTCGGGTTCTCTGTCTCTATCTCTATCTTTGTCTCTCTATCTCTTTTTCAAATAAATAAATCTCTCTGTGTGTATCTCTATCATTAAAATAAATAAATAAAATATTTTAAAAGCTCTGGGGAGGTAGTATATTGGTGATGCAAAAGACTCTTATGCCTGAGGCTCTGAGCCCCCCCCCCCCTTTGCCTCTCAGTTTCTATGTAAAATGACAACAATATCATAATGGGAGCATTCCAACCCAAAAGGGAAGGAAGGTGGCTGAATAGAAATACTTTACTTAGATAGTATGCATTAGATTGACATTAAAGTGAAGAAGTTACCTAGAGGAATGGTGACAGATAAGTCTGGAAATATAGGTAGGAACCAAATTGTAGAGTACTTCACATCATTTATCATCAAAATAACTATGTATTTATGCTGTAGACAAGGAGAGAGAGGCAACTGAGGTATATATATTTGTAGTGAAGAACTTATTTTATTTGTTTATTTATTTATTCATTCCCTTTTGTTTCCCTTGTTGTTTTATCATTGTAGTTATTATTGATGCTGTTGTTGGATAGGACAGAGAGAAATGGAGAGAGGAGGGGAAGACAGAGAGGGGGAGAGAAAGATATACACCTGTAGAGCTACTTCACCACCTGTGACTCTACTCCCCTGCAGGTAGGAAGCCAGGGGCTCAATCCTTGTGCTTTGCACCACGTGCGCTTAACCCTCTGTGCTACTGACTCCCTGAAGTACTTATTTTAAAGGAATTATTTCCACAATAAATGTGATCTTTTTTGACTTTTAAAATTTTTCTTTATCAGATAGAGACAGCCAGAAATCGAGAGGGTAGGAGAGAGACAAAGAGCACTGCTTCACCACTTAAAACCTTTCTCCCTGCAGGTGGAGGCCAGGGGCTTGAACCCAGATCCTTGCACTTAACTAGGTACACTACCACCTGGCACTCGTTAAGATGATCTCTTTTGGAAGGTTGAACTAAACAGGAAAACATTGCAGATGATTAGTATCATTCAATAGTTGAGAGTCCAGATATTTGCCATTACTCTACTAGAAGAGTTGAATTAGATCCTCAATTATTAAATCTAAAAGCAGATCCTAAGTCTGGATGAGGAGAAGAATATTGTAAGACAAAAAAAAGAGATTTTTAAAAAATATTCATTTTATTTATTTATTCCCTTTTGTTGCCCTTGTTGTTTTATTGTTGTAGTTATTATTGTTGTTGTCATTGTTAGATAGGACAGAGAGAAATGGAGAGAGGAGGGGAAGACAGAGAGGAGGAGAGAAAGATAGACACCTGCAGACCTGCTTCACCGCCTGTGAAGCGACTCCCCTGCAGGTGGGGAGCCGGGGTTCGAACTGGGATCCTTATGCTGGTCCTTGTGCTTTGTGCCACCTGCGCTTAACCCACTGCGCTACAGCCCGACTCCCAAGAGATTATTTTTATATGAAAAAAAAACTTTATTCATAAGGCTCTGGGACTATATTTTTCTAAATCACCTTAATGCTTAGCTTCAAGAAAAGGTAAGTAGGGATGTGTGTGTGCACCTATGTTTGTGTGCCTTTGAACATTTACTTATTGGCTTGTAAATTAGAAAGAAAGGGAACACTTAGCTATATGTCACACAATAAGAATCTGTGAAAAGGGAAGACACAGGGACTATCAAAAGTCCCCTCAGGATGTTCATTCTGTGTGAACACTAAAGTTCCCCCTCAGACTATCTTGCATAAGTCTCTACCATCTCTCTTATGTTTCTTTCCCCTTCTTCCAGGCTAATTAGTTAGCAACCAACGAGAGTCTAAAATAAATACAGCACAGAGAAACAGGTGCATAAAATGTAATAAGACTCACCCCAAATGTTGACTGTTATTTAAAGTTAGCTTTCCCAAAGTCTAGCTTTATTGACACGTTTACCACCTTAAAACCTGGTAGACCAGACCCATCCCTTCTGATTTTTCTTATCCAGACAAGAAAGAGTACAAACTCTCCCTCTCCAAGCATTGATATTTTCTTCCTGGACTTTCTTATTACATTTTATGCACCTGTATCTGTCTTTCTTGCTTGTTAATTTGTTCCAGGACAGGAAACCTCTATTCCTTTCCCTCTTTGCACAGTGGGAGACACAGATAAAGTACACAATAAGAACCCTGTTGAACAGACCACATGTGGTAAGTCAGGGTTGCTTTAAATTGCTTACAAACAATAACTTGTGTGATTATTTGTTCCACTAACTTTGTTCCTTGGGGGATTTGACAAACACTTGGAAGCCTGGAGTTACTTATACCAGCTGAAATAATCACAAGATCCAGATCGGAGACTGGGGGAAAAACAAACAACAACAACAACAATCACACACACACACACACACACACACACACACACACACACACACACACACACACACACACCCCTCTGCTGCATTCAGCTGACTCGACTCTTCATTCAGCCTGGGGTGGTGAGAGGTGACTCAGTTTATGAATCTAGTGTGCAGCAGCATTCCTGGAAAACTGGCCCATTGCTGAGCTTTCTCTTGGAACTTCATCCACCTGTCATGCTGGGTGTTGGAGGGAAGCCAGGACAGGCAGGAAATAATAGGCTGCAGGATACTGGTGTATGTCAATGGCCCCGACCCTCCCATTCCTGAACACAGATGAGAAGCCTGTGAGTGGAGGATGGGCTGGAGGTGGGGGAGGGGGAGTCACAGAAAGACTGACTGAGGGAGGGAGAGGGCCTAGAAGGGTGATGGGTGATGAAGCTTTAGTCACAGTGGGCCCCTCTTTGGGATGGCAGGATCATCTCTGCAGGGAAAAAGCCCTGGTGCTTGCTCAGTCACATCCCTTTGTTCTTAGTGAACTCATCCAGCATGCACAAGCCTGAACCTCAGATTCAAAGGCTAATGTCTTTTGCTTCCCACCCACCTCCCTAACCATCCCCTCTTCCTCTGGCCTTTGTAGTGGGTCAGAGAACTGACTATAATGACATCAGCTGGCTAGAATTACATAAAACTTCCCTTTTCAACTCCCAGACTCTTGGATTCATATTTTGTTTTGTTTTTAATTTCCAAGTGATTTCCCTTTGTACAGTTTGGTTTCCCTTCTCCCCATCTCTATCCCCTTCAGTTTTAATTTCCTATTTTCCATGACAGAGTTTTCAGCTAGGGAAAATGGGAAGAGATGTCATTCTCAAGAATCTCTAGTTGATGAAGATAAGCAACACTGGGGAAGTTTGGATATATTTTACTCTGGAAGCAAAAAAAAAAAAAAAGGCAAAACAAAAACCTCATTCAAGTTAGGTATAAAAAAGCATTTATTTATTTTATTTGATAGAATAGAGAGAAATTGAGAAAAGAAAGAGAGACAAAGGGAAAGAGACACCTACAGCACTGCTTTGTCGCTCAGGAAGCTTTCCCCCTGCTGGTGAGGACCTGGGTAAAGTATGCACTCAACTGGGTGTGCCACCATCTAAACCCCCAGAAAAACCATTTAGGCCACTGGCAAGCTTATATTATACAGCATGAGCTTTCTGTGCTGGGAGGATAAAGGTTTAACACAACTCCTTCTTGTGGGCCTTTTTTAAAAATAATAATAATAATAATAATTTATAAAAAGGAAACGCTGATAAAACCAAAAGATAAGAGGGGTGCAACTCCACACAATTCCTACCACCAGAACCCCGAATCCCATCCCCTCCCTTAATAGCTTTCCTATTATTTTTTAAAAAATATTTATTTATTTATTTCCTTTTGTTGCCCCCGTTTTATTGTTGTTTTCGTTGTTGTTGGATAGGACAGAAAGAAATGGAGTGAGGAGGGGGCTACAGAGAGGGGGAGAGAAAAATAGACACTTGCAAACCTGTGAAGGGAGTCCTGACTCCCTAGTTTTCCTATTCTTTGACCTTCTGGGAGTATGGACACAGGGTCATTATAGGGTTGCAGAAGGTGGAAGGTCTGTCTTCTGTAATTGCTTCCCCACTGAACATGGGCATTGGCAGGTGGATCCATACTCCCAACCTCTCTCTCTTTCCCTAGTGGGGCAGGCTCTGGGGGAGTGGGGCTCCAGGACATATTGGTGGGGTCGTCTACCCAGGGAGGTCCGATTAGCATCGTGGTAGCATCTGGGAAGGTGTATAAATACACTGTAGACCCCATCGATTTGATCTGGGGCCCATATTCAACTTGTAACCTATGCCTGTGTAATCTCTGCATCCCTGTGGGTCTGAGCTCACATTCTGTGGTCCTGAGTAGGAATGTTTCAAGCTGCTCCAATTTCAGGACCCAGCTTCCTCAGGTGGTAGATAAGAGTATATTATCCAGCCTCCCTTCAAAGATGGAACATTCTCTACCATTGTTGATCCACATTGAGGGCAAGGTCCTGTGGGGGCCTTGTGGGCCTTTTTATACAGTTTTCCACTGCAGGTCATGATGGTGGGAAGAAAGATATTTACCCATATATCTGAATGCTGAGGGTGAACACTTACAGGTGTTGTCCAAAGAGTTGAATTTAGCAAGACTGCACACCAGAGAATTTTTACTTCAAGTTCTAATACATACATGAATTACCAGGGAATGTTATTAAGATAGGGATGGGGGAAGGGGCTGAGAATGCATTTCTAATATGTTTGCAAGTGATAATAAAGCAGCAGATCCTAGACCACATTTTTTGAGTAATTAGCAACTTGCTTTTCAGATGTTTATCTCAAGAGAACAAGTATAGGTCTGATTTGGACAGGACACTATTTATTTATTTATTTATTTATTTATTTATTTATTTATTTATTAATATATAAAGGAGGGTTGTGTAATGGAAAAAGGACTAATTCAAAGTAAGGGAACCAGGACTATATTTCAGTTTAGCAATAATTTTACTGAGTGAATTTGAATAAGCTACAACATATCTGAGCTACAGTATAAGGAGGTTTATCTAGATTGGTAAATTTCAAATTTTTCATATGAAGCCTGTGTTTGGAAAAAATTTTGTCCACCAAACATCCTATAAACAATAAACTAGCACAATGTGATATTAACCTAGACAAATCAATAATTTCCATGTGTCATTTTGAAGTTTACAAAATGTGTCAAAGCATATACACAAACATCTACTTGGAAATCCCTGAATTTGCTTGTATGTAAGTTTTCCTGCTTCACAGTACTGCCTATGATTTCCATGACAAGCATGAAGAGGAAGAGAAGGCAGGATTTTCTTTTTTTTAAAAAATAATTTTATTTATTATTGGATAGAGACAGAGAAATTGAAAGGGGAGGGGATAGAGAGAGGAAGAGACACAGAGATATCTGCAGCCCTGTTTCAATACCCATGAAACTTTCCCCCTGCAGTTGGGGGCAGGACTGAGGGCCTGAACCTGGGTCCTTGTGTGCTATAATGTGTGCACTTAAACAGGTACACCACTGCCTGGCCCCTAGAAGGCTGGAATTTCATTGTGCATAAAACTCTGTCAACAGAGACTTAAAGCTGGACACTACATTAAATATTTAAAACTGAATATTTTTCAGAAAATTTAATCTCTTTCCTTAATAAAATTAGGAGAAAAGGGCTAGGCTGTCGAAAGGATGTTTTTGCCCAAAATGCAGGCTAAATGAGAGTGTGGCTGTGAATGGTCTGAGAAATACTGCCTCTTGTTTCTTAGAGACCCAGCCAGAGACAGGGAACACAATCATGTCAGGATAATTTAAGAAGGACTATTTCCAAATGTCTACTAATACTGACATATATATTTTTAAATCTTTGTAAGAAGTTGATTCCAATCATCAGTGGAGGTGGTTCAAGACTTGAAGGGATGAAGTAACAAAAAGTGAGAAGAATACCAAAAGAATTCCTGGTGAAGATGCTCTTAAATATCAAGGGATTTAGATTACATACATTTAGTTGATAAAGTAGCATCAGGGTTTAAAAGTATTGACTTCAGTTTAGAAAAAAGTTCTGGGAGTCGGGGGGTAGCTCAGCGGGTTAAGCGCAAGTGGCGCAAAGCTCAAGGACCAGCATAAGGATCCTGGTTTGAGCCCCAGGCTCCCCACCTGCAGGGGAGTCTCACAAGCGGTGAAGCAGGTCTGCAGGTGTCTATCTTTCTCTCCCTCTCTGTCTTCCGATCCTCTCTCCATTTCTCTCTGTCCTGTCCAACAACAAGGACATCAATAATAATAACTACAACAATAAAACAAGGGCAACAAAAAGGAATAAATAAATTTAAAAAAAAGAAAAAAGTCCTACTGTTGGAAAAGTTGGATAAGTGCCTTCAAACCACTGCACACAACAGAAATATTTTATGAAAAGAATAGACTATTGGTGTAGCAGACCTTTTTTTATTTTAATTATTTTATTTTATTTTTTTATTTAAGAAAGGATAAATTAACAAAACCATAGGGTAGGAGGGGTACAACTCCACACAATTCCTACCACCCAACCTCCATATCCCATCCCCTCCCCTGTTAGCTTTCCCATTCTCTATCCCTCTGGGTTGTAGAAGGTGGAAGGTCTGGCTTCTGTAATTGCTTTCCCGCTGAACATGGGCATTGACTGGTGGGTCCATACTCCCAGTCTGCCTCTCTCTTTCCCTAGTAGGGTGGGTCTCTGGGGAGGCAGAGATCCAGGACATATTGGTGGGGTATTCAGTCCAGGGAAGCCTAGCCAGCATCCTGATGACATATGGAACCTGGTGACTGAAAAGAGAGTTAACATACAAAGCCAAACAAATTGTTGAGCAATCATGGACCCAAAGCTTGGAATAGTGGAGAGGAAGTGTTAGGGGGGTACTCACTGCAAACTCTAGTGTACTTCTGCTTTCAGGTATGTATCTTGCAGTAGTTTATGGATACGTGTGAACATAAGCTCTCTCTCACAGAAACTGGTGTATATCTAGGTTTTGGGACTTTTTTAGAAAGTGAAACAGCTGGGATGGAATTAGAGTATACTATGAAAGGAAAGGTATCACCCAAGTAATGAAGCTGAAGGGTTGTCATTCCACACGTGAAGTCTCTGGACACAGTCTGAAGTGGAGCATGTTGAGGTGGTAATCGTTGTGTTGATTAGGTTGCATCGGCAGATGCAACATTATTTGATATGGATTGGGAGAGGCATACGGGAAAGTGGGCCCTATCCAAGGGTTCCAGGACTGGGGGAAGTAGAGTCTCTATAGTGGAGATGTGAGGTTCCTGCTGTCTTAGTGTTCAAAAAGACAATCGATAGTTAATGTTATCATCACATTATTTGGTAATTGGGTTAACTTTGAAAAGTCCTTTTGTTAGGGTTTGCTGTACAGTACCCAGTATCTTGTATATAGCTGTGCTATTGGTTGCTTCTGATCTACTTGGTCTAGGTTTTTGAGAGAGTCCGCATATCAAATACACAGCCTATATATTAAAAAGACTTAGTCTGTGCTTTAAAAAACTTCGAGACAGGGTCGGGCGGTGGCACAGTGGGTTAAGCGCATGTGGCGCAAAGCGCAGGGACCGGCATGAGGATCCCGGTTCGAGCCCCCGGCTCCCCACCTGCAGGGGACTCGCTTCACAGGCGGTGAAGCAGGTCTGCAGGTGTCTATCTTTCTCTCCCCTTCTCTGTATTCCCCTCCTCTCTCCATTTCTCTCTGTCCTATCCAACAACGAATTGCGTCAACAAGAGCAATAATAATAACCACAACGAAGCTACAACAAGGGCAACAAAAGGGGGGTAAAATGGCCTCCAGGAGCGGTGGATTCATGGTGCGGGCACGGAGCCCAGCAATAAAACTGGAGGAGGAAAAAAAAAAAACTTTGAGACATACAATTAATTTTCCCCCTCTCATATTAATTAACTAGTGATTTATATGACTACATTTTACTAGGAGTGTACATAAACAGCATTACCATCACCAAAAGACTGTGACCCATCCCTCCCACCCACTCCCACCCCCCACTGGCCCAGGAAGCTGCATGTCTACCCCTCACCACAGGGTTTTTATTTTGGTGCCCTACTTACAATTTGGCCAGGTACTGCTTTTAGTTTCCCTTTCAGATCTTCTTACTCAACTTCTGTTGATGAGTGGGATCATCCCATACTCATCTTTATCTTTCTGACTTAGCTCACTTAACATAAATCCTTCTAGCTCTGTCCAAGATGGGTCAGAGAAGGTGGGTTCATTGTTCTTGATAGCTGCATAGTATTCCAGTATGTATTTATACCACAGCTTTCTCAGCCACTCATCTGTTGTTGGGCACCTGGGTTGCTTCCAGGTTTTAGCTATTATGAATTGTGCTGCTGTGAACATAGGAGTACACACCTCTTTTTGGTTGGGTGTTATGGAGTCCTTGTGGTATAAGCCCAGGAGAGGAATTACTGGATCATATGGAAGGTCCATGTCTAGCCTTCTGAGAGTTTTCCAGACTGCTCTCCACAGAGGCTGTACCAATTTACATTCCCACCATCAATGCAAGATGGTTCCTCTGTCCCCACAGCCTCTCCAGCATTTGTTGCTGCTGTCCTTTTTGAGGTATGCCATTCTTACAGGAGTGAGGTGGTATCTTAGTGTTGTCTTAATTTGCATTTCTCTGACAAACAGTGACCTAGAGCAGTTTTTCATGTGTTTGTTAGCCTTTTGGATCTCCTCTGAGGTGAATGTTTTGTTCATATCCTCTGCCCATTTATGGATGGGGTCATTTGCTTTTTTGGTGCTAAGCTTGCTGAGCTCTTTATATATTTTGGTGATTAGTTTCTTGTCTGATGTATGGCATGTGAAGATCTTCTCTCATTCTGTGAGGGGTCTCTTTGTTTAATAGTTTCTTTGGATGTGCAGAAGCTTTTCAATTTGATGTAATCCCATTGGTTTTTTTTCTGCTTTAGTCTTCCTTGCAATTGGGTTTGATTCATCAAAGATGTCCTTGAGGTGTAGGTGGGAAACTGTTTTACCAATGTTTTCCTCTAAATATTTGATTGTTTCTGGTCTGACATCCAGGTCTTTGATCCATTTGGAGTTTATTTTTGTTTCTGGTGAGATAAAGTGGTTTGATTTCATTCTTCTGCATGTTACAACCCAGTTTCCCCAGCACCATTTATTGAAGAGAGCCTCCTTCTTCCATTTAATCCTTTGGGCCCCCTTATCAAAGATTAGATGTGCATAGGTGTGGGGGGTTATTTCTGGGGATTTCAATTCTGTTCCACTGGTCTGTGTGCCTATTTTTGTTCCAGTACCATGCTGTTTTGATGTTGATTGCTTTATAATATAGTTTAAGGTCTGGGAGTGTGATGCCTCCATTTCTGTTTCTTTTCCTCAAGATGGTTTTGGCAATTCTAGGTGTTTTCTGGTTCCAGATAAGTGATTGCAGTGTTTGTTCTATTCTCTTCAAGATGCTTGGTGGAACTTTGATGGGGTTGCATTAAATTTGTATATGGTTCTGGGGAGAATATTTATTTTGATGATATTTATTCTTCCAATCCATGAGCATGGGATATCTTTCCATTTCATGGTATCAGTTTCTATATCCTTGAGTAGCAACTCATAGTTTTCAGTATACAAGTCTTTCACTTCTTTGGTCAACTTTATTCCTAGGTATTTGATTGATTTTTCTGAAACAGTAAATGGGAGTGATTTCTGGATGTCTTCTTCTTCAGATTTAGTGTTTGCATAAAGAAATGCCACTGATTTTTGTACATTGATTTTGTAGCCTGATACCTTGTTATATTGCCTAGTAACTTCCTGTAGTTTTCTGCTGAATTCTTTAGGTCTTTCTATGTATACTATCATATCATCTGCAAATAGTGAGAGCTTGACTTCTTCCCTTCCAATGTTTATTCCTTTGATTTCTTTCTCTTGCCTGATTGCTATGGCAAGAACTTCCAATACTATGTTGAAGAGTAATGGTGACAGTGGACAGCCCTGTCTAGTCCCCGATCTGAGCGGGAATGCTTTCAGCTTCTGTCCCTTGACTATGATGTTGGCTGTAGGTTTGCTATATATAGACTCCACTATCTTGAGGAATTTCCCATCTATTCCCATTTTTTGTAGAGTTTTGAGCATGAATGGGTGTTGGATCTTGTAAAAGGCTTTCTCTGCATCTATTGAGATAATCATGTGGTTTTTGGCTTTGCTTTTATTGATGTGGTGAATGACATTTCTTGACTTACAGATGTTGAACCAGCCTTGCATTCCTGGGATGAATCCCACTTGGTCATCTTTTTAATATGTTGTTATATCCGGATGGCCAAGATATTGTTTAATATTGTTTAATATTGTTTAATATTTTGGCATCTATGTTCATCATTATTGGTCTGTAGTTTTCCTTTTTTGTTCTGTCCCTATCAGCTTTTGGTATCAGGGTGATGTTGGCTTCATAGAAGGTGGAAGGGAGTATTCCTGTTTCTTCAATCTTATGGAAAAGCTTGAGAAGTATGGGTACTAACTGTTTCCTGAAGGTTTTGTAGAATTCATTTGTGAAGCCATCTGGTCCAGGATTTTTGTTGTTGGGGAGATTCTTAATAACGGTTTCAATTTCTTTGTCTGTGATTGGTGCATTTAGATTTTGTAGTTCTTCTTTGTTCAGTTTTGGAAGGGCATATGCTTCTAGGAATTGTTCCATTTCTTCCAGATTCTCTAGCTTGGTTGCATATAGTTCTTCATAGAAGTTTTGCATGATTTTCTGGATTTCTGTGGTGTCAGTTGTGATATCTCCTCCAAAGTTTACAATTCTATTAATTGAGTCTTCTCTCTTTTTTGTTTGGTGAGTCTGGCTAGGGGTTTGTCAATTTTGTTTAATCTTTCAAAGAACCAACATTTGGCTTCATTGATCTTTTGTATGGTTCTTTTATTTTCGATGTTGTTTATTTCTGCTCTAAGTTTAGTGATTTCTGTCCTTCTGATTGCTTTAGGGTTCATTTGTACCTCTTCCTCTAAGTCCTTGAGGTTTACAGTAAGGTCGTTCATTTGAACTTCTTCTTGGTGTTTAATATGTGATTGTATGGCTATAAGTTTCCCTCTCAGTACTGCTTTAGCTGTGTCCCAAATATTTTGATAGGTTGTGTCTTCATTTTCATTAGTTTCCAGGAACATTTGAATTTCCTGCTTGAGTGAATCTCTGACCCAGTGGTTCTTAAGGAGTTTGTTGTTTAGTTTCCAAATTCTGTGACTTTTAATAATTTTCTGTTTGTTTTTAAATGTTAGTTTTATTCTACTGTGGTCTGAGAAGATACTTGGATGATTTCAATGTTCTTGAATTTATTGATGCTATCTTTGTGGCCTAACATGTGGTCTATCCTTGAGTATGTGTTATGTGGATTTGAAAAGAAGGTGTATTTCAGTTTTTTGGGTGAAGGACTCTGAAAATGTCCAAGAGGTCTAGTCTGTCAATCTCTTCATTCAATTTTCTCATATCTTTGTTGGTTCTCTGCATTATTGATCTGTCTAAGTGTGAAAGTGGGGAATTTAAGTCTCCCACTATTAATGTATTACTATTGATGTATTTTTGAAATTCTTTCAGTAAGTGCTTGACGTATTTAGATGGTCCCTCATTGGATGCATAGATGTTAATAATTGTTAAGTCTTCTTGGCTGATTGATCCTCTAATCATTATGTAATGTCCTTGCCTATCTTTTATTACTTTATTTAATTTAAAATCTATCATGTCAGAGATGAGAATGGCTGTTCCTGCCCTTTTTTGTGGTCCCTTAGCCTGTATGATAGTTTCCATCCTTTCACTTTAAGTCTGTGTTTATGTTGTTGTGACAGATGGGATTCCTGCAAGCAGCATAAGGTTGGGTTATGTTTTCTGACCCATCCCCCCCCTCTATGCCTTTTGATGGGTGAGTTTAAGCCATTCACATTTATTGATATTATGGATTTAATGTGTTATAGTACCATTATTCAAAAATTTTTTTGTTTGCTCTGATATATTGCAAGTATTATAGTGATGTTCTTGTTTATAAGAGGTCTTTTAGAACCTCTTTCAGGGCCAGTTTGGTGATGGTTGCCTCCTTGAACTGTTGTTTGTCTAAGAAGGTTTTGATCCTTCCATCTAGTTTGAATGAAAGTCTAGCAGGATATATTATCCTTGGTTGAAACCCTTTTTCATTCAGGGCTCAATAGATATCTTGCTATTCTCTTCTGGCTTTTAGAGTTTGAGTGGAGAAGTCTGCAGATAATCTTATGGGTTTTCCCCTGTATGTGACTTTTTGTTTCTCTCTTGCAGCCTTTAAGATCCTTTCTTTATCCTTACTTCTTCTCATTGTGACTATGATGTGTCTTGGTGTCTTCAGGTCTGGGTTGATTCTGTTTGGAACTCTCTGGGCCTCTTGAATCTTGATATCCTTTCTGTTATTCAGGTCTGGGAAGTTTTTTCTATTATTTCCTCTAGAATGTTTGCTTCCCCTTCCTCTCTTTCTTCCTCTGGCAGGACAATTATACAAATGTTACTTCTCTTGAGATCATCCCATATGTCTCTGTTGTTGTTTTCAGTGTCTCTCAATCTCTTTTTGAGCTCTTTCACCTCTTTCTTAGTTTTCTCTAACTCATCCTCTGTCTGACTAATTCTTTTTTCTGCTTCTGTTAGTCTGCTTTCCCTTGCCTCAGCTTCTTTCTTCATTACAGCTATTTCAGCTTTCAGTTCTCTAATTACCTCAAGATAATCAGTATTTTCCTTTGGGGGTCTCAACTCTTGTTTCCCTAATACTGCCATTCCTTTCCTCCAATGTTGTTTTCATTTCTGTGATTAATAAGTTTATTATTGCTTGCATACTTTTCTTATCTATGGTTACTTCTGGCTGATTTGTAGTTTCTTCTGGGCTCTTCTCTTCATTCATTGGAGTAGAAGTTTTATTTGTTTTTGATCTACTTATTTTTTTGATTTATGTGTTTCTTTTTTTTATGCTCTGTTGTTCCTCAGTTGTTGTGTCTTGAGTACAAGCAACACTGTACTAAATACCTTTATGACAATTGCACTCACCAACCTCCGGAATTACAATAGCAACTGAAGCAATTATTGAAGCAGTTTAAGCACTACCAGTTAGCCAGACAATGTCTCCAGTCCATGAAAAAATAGTAACCAAATCCTAGTGAAGAAGAAAGAGAAAAGAAAGAATGGATAGCAAGAATAGACAGTTATGCAAATCTACTCTCCACTGTATATTCTAGGGGTAACAAGAGGAGAAAGGGAAGTAGAGTAGAGATACACACATAGAGAGTCCACTCTGAGTCAGATTTCTTCCCCAAAATAATTCACAAATTCAGAAAGGCAAAGAAGAAGGAAGAAGTGTATGACAAGAAGAAAAAAAAAAGAGAAACAAGAGAGAGAAGAGAGAAAAGATAAGAAAAAGAGCTGTAATTAAAGAGCAGTGAAAGGAAAGTTTTTTTTTTATTACTTTATTTTTAATTTAATTTATTTTAATTTTTTTAGTTAGCTAGGAGGAGGAAGAAGGGGAGAGTCTGCAGAGGATGTAGGAGTAACAAGACAAGTTCCTCCCACAATAGATAAGATGCCCACTACCCTAGCAATGAAAGATACCCTAAGAGTTAATTCTGATCAACCTAAAGTGGGGGAAGATATATGCCTTTATATAATATTAATAATAAAATATAGCAGCGTAAAAAAACCCTGTCCCAGATTACCTCAAACCTCGTGAGCAGAGGCAGCTGATTGTTAAGAAAGAAAGATAAAAAACCTCAGGACTAGACAAGGATAGCAGGAATAGACAGTTATGCAAATCTACTATCCATTGTATATTTATAGGGGTAGCTAAAGGAGGAAGGGAAGTTGAACGGAGATACTCATACTGAGAGTCCACTCTGAGTCAGATTTCTTCCCCAAAATAATTCCCAAACGTGTATCAGTGAATTCAGAAAGCTGTAGGATTAAGGAAGAAAGGATGACAAGTATGAGAAAAAAGAAAAAAAATAGAGAGAGAAAAAAGAAAAAGATAAGAAAAAGAACAGTAATAAAAGAGCGGTGAAAGGAAAGATTTATTTATTTATTTTTTATTATTTAATTAGCTATGGGGGGGGTTGGCTACTAAGAAAGAAAAAAGGCCATAGGTTTCAGAAAGGAATAGACTTAGAATGAATGATACTCCCTGGTGGGACAGGAATATTGGTAAAGAAAGATGCTCAGCAGGGGAGCCTGCTAGGAGCTGGTCCCCAGGGACTGGTTATGGGGGGTGGAAGGGGGAGGAGGTACGCTTTGGGAATAATAATTTAAAAGAAAATTTTTTTCCCTTTTTTTTCTACTCTATTTTTTAACCCAAATTAAGTTATAGTCACCTCCTTGGTGTCACCACCAGGACCCCTTATTGACTGGCCTACTAAAGGCAGAAAATCCCACCATTTCTAGATGATGTGGTCAGAGCTCAAGCCACTAGCAGCTTCTCAGTCTGCCATCTTCCAGGCTGTAGCAGACCTTTTAAGGAACTGCTGTAATTACCTCAGCCTTCAACAGCCCCTATCCTCATCAGTCAGTGGTCACAAATCTGGAGACAAGATCCTCTACCTTAAAAATGTTATCATAGGGAGTCGGGCTGTAGCACAGCGGGTCAAGAGCAGGTGGCACATAAGGATCCTGGTTCAAGCCCTGGCTCCCCACCTGTATGGGAGTTGCTTCACAAACGGTGAAGCAGGTCTGCAGGTGTCTATCTTTCTCTCCCCCCTTTGTCTTCCCCCTCCTCTCTCCGTTTCTCTCTGTCCTATCCAACAATGACAACAATAATAGCTACAACAATAAAACATGGGCAACAAAAGGGAATAAATAAAATAAATATTTAAAAAAAGATGTTATCATACTCACTAGCTAAAGACTCAGACTATGGCCAAAATTTTCTGGCATAAAGTATTTAATCAAGATATGCACATTGCTTTTTTATTAAATAATTTATTTATTATTTATATATTACTGTCACCAAAATTATCACTAGAGCTCAGTGCCTTCATGAGAATTCCACCATTTCTAGAGGCCATTCTTATTTTTCTTTAATGTTTCTTTCTGATAGAAGAAGAGAGAAACAGAGGGGGAGTGGGGAGAGGGGAAAAGAAACCTGAAGCACTGCTTCACCAATGGTGAAACTTTCCCCTTGCAGGTATGTGGAGAGACTTGAATATGGATCCCTATGCATAGTAATCTGTGTACTCTAATGAGTGTGTCAGGGACCCAAAATATATTTATTTTTTATAAGACACACACAGAGAAATAGGGTGGGGGTGATGGGGGAGGGTGGCCAGAGCATCTTAAACCTGGGGCTCTGGGAAGTGTTAGTGTCAGAATTTGAACCTGGGACTTCTGGATCCTTGGGTATGCAGGTTAGTTGATTGCCTTATTTATATGTATATGAATATATATGTATATGGCATAGTGGCATTGACTACTGAATATACTACAGTATAAACGACTTAAAAATAATTTTATGTGGGGTAATAATTTACATATAGTTGTTGACGTATGGATACAATTTCTCATCTCCCTGTGATAGGTGTTTGTAAGACACTCTCACCCCCAACTTAGGTCCTTTTCCACCATCATGCACCAGTACCTTAACATAACTTACATACACCAGAAAACCAAAATTTTCATGGGGTTTGTTTTATTGTGATATTGGCAAGATCTCTCTGGGGTGTGCCTGCACTATAATCTATTAGTCACTAAATCCTCTCTCCTCATGTAGGATTATGGCTTCAGATTGCTGCCTGGTGATAGGGTCCCCCACTGATGTCACTGAATGGCACAAGAAGGTTCCACCAATGAAATGCAGCAGTCCCTCTTTCCAGAGCACCCTGAAGGCTCCTCCAACCTGGGCCCAGAGAGTTGCATCACTTCCAGTTGTGTCTCTCTTGGTTGATTCTGTGCGGTGGGCGGGGCCAGGTCTCGACTGGACTGTTCCTTTGCTGGCATTGAGGTGACAGTGGGGCTTGGGCCTAGAGTGTGGGCTTGGGCCTCTGGGCTCTGACCCTCCTCGGGAGACCATGCGAAACTCCGCTCTCTAGAGATGTTGAGGGATGAGGTTCTAGCCGGGGTCCAAGACACTCATTAGCCTGGGCTGCAGAATTCACCTACTTGTTTGCTGCTCCAGCCTGGCAACATCCCATTTCACCCTGGGCCAGCGCTGGAGCACTGGATGCTCCCTGTCTCCAGGATCTGGACTGTCATGGCCTTCCCAGCAGACTCTAGACTCACCCCACCACCACACTCCCCAGCATTAGGGAGCTTTCCCTCGAGTTATTAATAGATTTGACATCCACTGTATTGTGTCCTCTTTGCCACTGACCAAGTGTTCCCAACATCCCGCTCCTGTTTCTGGGCCTTCTCCCCCCGAATCAGTGGGGGTCCCCCCCTTCTCTCCTTATTTGAGAACTTCAACGGGGAGTACTTGATGCGATCATACAGGGTCCTGGCTAACCTATGTTAATCTTCCCTAGCTGCTCCCAGACGTCCTACAAGTATTGCTGCTCTTACCCTGACAACTTGAGTCTTCAAAATCCTAGACTTCTCTGCAGATCTTTCCCTCCCTCTCCATCCTCTTTTTGCTTCTCCTGACAATCCAAGGTCTTTCTTTCGTCAAACACATCAGTCACGTTTTTCTTTTTAGAGTCCTTTCCTCAAGGTCTAAGCCTCTCTCTCTCCATCTCTCTCTCTCTCTCTCTCTCTCTCTCTCTCTCTCTCTGCCTTATGAGCTTGTGCACTTTAAAAATACAGTTAAAAATATTTTCAAGACTTTTAAAGATCGACAATTAGAAAATCGGTTTTAATAAACCCCAGTTGTCAGCAACAATAAATACGATTTTTGCCACATTTGTGTCAGGCCTCCCCTCTTAAAGAAAAACACTTAACTTGAAGCTACTATTAAACCTAGAGCTGCAGGCCCATATTTTTCATCAATAAAAACTCTTACTTGAATGTTATCATTACAGTGCATTTTCTTTCTTTTTAATTGAGGTGTGATTGACAATGTAAATTACATACTACATTATATCTGATACTGGTATTAAGTCCAAATATATACATAAATGTTGGAGTAATCACTACAATGAAGCTAATTTATATGTTCATCACACCTCCCATATGCCTCATAACCAAAACCCATTCTAGACTGTGTTTCTATCATATGGATTGTTTTGTATTTTACATAGAGAATATCATATCATGTAATGATATCATATAGTATTTATTTTTGTGTCTAATTTCATTTACTATAATATCCCCCAGTCTTATCCATAATGTTAGAAATGACAGGATTCTTTTTTAAAAGGCCAAATATTATTTCATAATATATAAACACATTTTAAATTTCCATTCATCTGTCCTAGGTGTTAATTTGTTTTCATGCCTGGACTATTGTGAATAATGCTACAGGTGTGAGAGGATAATCTCACTGTATGTTTGATTTACATAAACATAGTGATGTATAACACATTTATACATGCCTTTTGTGTGTCTTCTTGGGAGAAATATCTGCTCAGTTACTTGTAGTTTTGTACTTATTTATTTGCTGTTTACTATTGAATTATGTGAGTTTTTCCACTCTGTTCTTACACTTTTGACTTTTATTTCTTGATGTCAGAACTGTTTCTTTTTCTCTTATTCAGAGAGACCAGAGCCCTGTATATTCTATTTATTTGTTATCTTCTCCCTGCCCCCATGTGGTACAAGGTGTCTAAAACTGTGTCTCATGCATGAAAGGTATATGTTCTATCACTGAGTCACCTGCTTGGCTCAGAATGTTTTCTTTTATCTCATCACATATCTATTATTTTTGTATCTCTACTATATATTCTGTACTGAACAGTCTAATTCAGCCTTCCAACATCAGGCTCTATCTCTGAGAAACTGTTGTGGTTCATTCCTTTCAACCACTACTTGACTTTGTCCATTTCATGGTGATGAATGTTGATGATAGATGCTGAAAAAGCAATTTTTATAGGATTAGGCTTCCCAACTGAGCAGTTTGCAGGACTTTAGCATTACTGATAGTGTAAGATTTCCATAATGACTAGGGTCTTTTGGGACTGCATTGGAGTCCCTCCTACATCCTCAGTATTTTATATCATTCAGCATTTATATTCTCCAATCTGTGTGGAAAATAGCCTTATTTTAAGTCATATTTTCATTATCCTTAACAAATACTGAAAATCTTTTCCAGATCTGTATTGAATCATGTCCTAAATTCTTTTTGTACTGAATAACCTTTTACTTTCCAGTATATTTTGTACATTTGTCTTTTGTTTTATATTTTGTTTTATAGATTTTAAATATCTTCTTTCACTCTGCATATTTTTTAATACTGTAATGTCTTGTACAGAATGATTTTTGCTAGATTCAAATACTTTATGGACAATTGGTATTACTTCCTTATAGTAATATTTAAACATTTAAAATTACATCTTTAATCCACTGGGAATATATTTTAGTGTTCTACAGGTAGAATAGATCTAGTTTTGTTTTCACATAGAAAATCATTTTTGCCAGAATATTTATCGCTTCATGCACTGTCATTAACAGGAATACCATTAGGATTGGTGAGTTAACATTAAAGTATAGGATTCACATGTCTGAGGTCCTGGAGTTTCCAGATTCAGTCACTGATTCCACCATATGCCAGAGCTGAGTGGCATTCTGGTCTCTCTTAAATAAATGCATCATTCTTTTTAAAAAGAAATCTATTAATATGGATCTACTCATTGTCTTCATTCCTATGCTCAGATTTTTTTCTTTCTTTTTTTTTTTACTATAACTTTGCAATAAACTTTGATTTTTCAGTAAGTCATGGCTCTTCCTCAGTTCTTTTTTGGCATTGCCTTAGTTAATCTTGGATCATTACTTTTTCATGCATATTTACAATCAACTTGGTCAGATTTCATAATATGGCCTCTTTCAATTTTGACTAATTACATAGAACTAGTGGGTTATTTTTCCAAGAACTGACATTTTTGTGATATTAATTCCTCCTGTTTAAGAACAGTGTCATGTTTTCCACTGATCTCTTTAATATCCTTCAGTAAATTTTATCATTTGTCCATAAAATACTTATGTATTTTTGCTATATTTCTCTTATAATACTGTATAGCTTTTGTAGCATTTGTAAATCACAATTCCTGGTGTTATCAGTAAATAGCAGTGCTATTAAATAGTCTATATTTGACCTAGGTTCAAGTCCCTAGCCCCTACCTGCAGGAAGAAAGATTCATGAGAAGTGGAACAGTGTTGGAAGTGCCTGTCTTTCTCTCTCCCTCTCTATTTCCTTTTCCCCTTTAGATTTCTTTGTCTCTATTCAATAAAGTAAAAATAATACAGTGTATAAAAATGTATATTTTCTTTTTTTAATGTAAATAAAAAGGAAACATTGACTAAACCATAGGATAAGAGGGGTACAACTTCACACAATTCCCACCACCAGAACCCCATATCCCATCTCCTCCCCTGATAGCTTTCCTATTCTTTAACTCTCTGGGAGTATGGACTCAAGGTCATTATGGGATTCAGAAGGTGGAAGGTCTGTCTTATGTAATTGCTTCCCCGCTGAATATAGGCATTAACAGGTCGATCCATACTCCCAGCCTGTCTTTCTCTTTCCCTAGTAGTGAAGGACTATTGGGAAGCAGAGCTCCAGGACACAGTGGTGGGGTTGTCTGTCCAGGGAAATCTGATCAGATTCATGGTAGCATCTGGAACCTTGTGGTTGAAAATAGAGTTAACATACAAAGCCAAACATATTGTTGAACAATCATGAACCTAAAGGCTGGAATAATGCAGATGAAGAGTTGGGGGACCTCCATTTTGTAGATAGCTAGTAAGCATATTTTAGTTATATTCCAAAGGGCCTGTGGCTATACTAGGTGTTTTTTTTTTTTTTTTTTTGCCTGAGCCTGAAATCTGATATGCAGGTGGATCCTAATATCCTAATAATTGTCTGGGGAGGTGATGTCATGGCAGCAGAAGGACCAGAAAGCTGGATCAGGGATGACAGTAGCTCCCAAATATGGAAAAGGTGTATAAATATTGTTGATTATAAACCCCATCAATTTGATGTGATCTGGGGCCCATATTCAGCTTAGGAGCCTATGTGACCTCTGCATCCCTCTAGATCTGAGCTCACATTCTGTGGTCATAAGTAAGAACATTTCAAGCTGCCCCATTATCAGGACCAATTTTCCTCAGGTGTAGCATAGAATGTATTGTCCAGTCTACCTTTGGAGGATAGAACATTCTCTACCATTGTTGATCCAAGTTGAGGGTAAGGTCCTATGGGGGCCCACAAACGGGTCTAATGTGTTGTTCCTGATAGGAATGAGCAATAACAATGGAGAGAGGGATTTATTTGAGGTCTAGGCCCATCATGTCTGTTTGGGAATCTCAGGACTCCCCAATTAGGGCCCCAGGTAATGTGGTGGCCTGATAGTGACTAAAGAGTCATCATTAAAGTATGCCAGGTTCTTGCCCTTATTCAGCTTTTGCAGTCCTTGTTTTGATGAGGTTAGCTTCAGAGTGAGTGAGGGAAGTGTAATAGGAAGTAGGTGAGGAAGGTATCTAAGTCTAAGTAGACACTATTTCATTAGGAACTTTATACTGACTCACTGAAGACTATTGTGTATTTTTGATTTTAGGTATATATTCTGCCCTAATTTATGGACATGTGTACATATGCTCTATCTTATGGGACCTGGTCTATATCTAGGTTTTAGGATTTTGTTATGAAGTGGACCTCCTGAAATGGAATTTGAGAATACTATGAAAGGAAAGATCTCACCTGAGTAATGAGGATGAAGGGTTGACATTCCATGCCTGATGTCTCTGGACACAGTCTGAAGTGAAGTATGCTGAAGTGATACTCCTTGTGTTGATTAGGTTGGGATTAGCGGATGGAATATCATCTGGTATGAATTGAGAAAAGCATGCAGGAAGGTGAGCTCCACCCTAGAGATTCCAGGACTGGGGAAATATAGTTCTATAGAGGAAGTGGGAGGATCCTGCTTTCTTAGGGTTTAAGAGATAATAGATAGGTACTACTATAACCACATTACTTAGCAGTTTGGTTAACTTTGAAATATCCCTTTGTTAGGATTTGCTGTATCATACACAACATCACCATAATTTATGTCCTTTCACATTATTTGCATATAGCTGTGCCACAGGTTGCTTCTGTTCTCCCTGGTCTAGGCAGGGAGTCAACATATCAAAGACTCAGCCTATGTATTAAAAAGACTCAGTCTGTGCTTCAAAAAGTTTGAAACATTCAATCAGTTTTTCCCCTCTCATATTAATTAGTGATTTATATGACTGCAAATTGATAGGAGTGCACATAAACACCATTCCCACCAACAAAAGGCAGCCCCCCCCCCCCCCCCCCCGTAAAGCTGAACATCCACCCTCACCTTCAATCCATGGTTTTTACTTTGGTGCCCTACTCAAACTTCTTTGTCTTCATGACTTTGGATGCCCCTGCATGCTCTTGTTATGCCTTTTTGTAATGAGTATAGGTATCTTAAGAACATTCATTAACAAATTTTGAGGACAGAAGACAGAAAAAGAGAGAAATGAATATTAGAATTAGTCAGAGTTATGCTTAAATGTTTTTACTGACACTTTATTATGACCCTGGGCAAGGTCTTTAGGCCACTGAGTTCCAGTTTTTCATCTTTGTAGAACCTCTAAATTTTAGTAGGTGATTGGACTGATATTTCTTGGATTATTGGTAGCCACTTCACACCCTACTGTCAGAGTCAGAATATGTTACCCTGAGATGTTCTGTTTGTATTTTAGCTAATGGACTGGTGACTGAGTACAAGAAGTTGGCTTCTGGGAAGATACTTGATGAGGAAGAACTAGACCAAATTGAGGGGGCTATTCCTGAGGGACTTGAACTAGGAGAAGCACAAAACCCTATTAAAGAATAAGAGAAGCATCTAGAGAAGCCAGGAGAGCAGAGAAGCCTAAGGATAGTTACATTGGCTAACACTGAAAGCAACCAAGATTTTGGACAATGTCTCAAATTGGGGTCAAACTCTGTTTCTGATGAGAGACTTCACAAATGTGACATATGAGAGCAAAATTTTGAACAGAGATCATACCTCAATAACCATAAGCGTGTACACAGGTCAAATAAAACAAATGTAGCTCACAGTTGTCTTCAGTGCTGATTTAGGTATTAAAGAATATCAGCAAATCCCTATTGGGAAAAAATTACATTGTGGTTACTGTGGAAAAGCCTCTAGATATAGTGCTAACCTTGTCAAGCACCAACAACTCCACAGTGAGCAGAAGCCCTACAAATGTGAAGAGTGTGGGAAAACCAGAGCTGTGAGTTCATCTATCACCAAAGGATGCACACAGGGGAGATTCCCTATTGTTGTGATGAGTGTGGAAAGACATTCAATCAAAGGCCCAACCTCATGAAGCACCAAAGGATCCATACTGGTGAAAAACCTTACAAATGTGAGTGTGGAAAGCACTTTAGTGCCTACTCTTATTTACCATCAAAGAATCCACACTGGGTAGAAACTTTACAAGTGCAATGACTGTGGAAAACCCTTTAGTGACAGTTCAATCCTTATCCGGCATTGTAGAACTCACACTGGAGAAAAGCCATTTGAGTGTAAAGAATGTGGCAAAGGCTTTACCCAGAGTTCTAACCTTATCCAACATCAAAGAATTCATACTGGAGAAAAACCCTATAAATGTAATGAATGTGAGAAAGCTTTCATCCAAAAAACCAAACTTGTTGAACACCAGAGAAGCCACACTGGAGAAAAACCCTATGAATGTAATGACTGTGGCAAAGTCTTCAGCTAGAGCACTCACTTTATCCAGCATCAAAGGATCTACACAGGAGAGAAACACTACAAGTGCAGTGACTGTGGAAAGGCCTTTCATAACAGTTCCAGACTCATCCATTACCAAAGGTCTCACCATGGAGAAAAGCCTTACAAATGCAGTGATTTCAAGAAAGCCTTTAGCCAGGGAGCTTACCTTATCCAGCACCAGAGGATTCACACTGGGGAGAAAACTTATAAATGTAGTGAGTGTGGGAAGGCCTTCTGTCATGGTTCCAATGTATTTCAACATCAGAGAATTCATCTCAGGAAAGACTTCTCTATGTGATGGTAAAGAATGATTATTGAGCTCTACTGTTCACTCCCTCCACATGACCTATCCCATCTCACCCCATAGTGTATCACAAAATGGATTACTATCTAATTAAAATATCTATATACCTCTTAAACAAAAATTAGAGCACTGTTCATTTTAGAGAAATTGAGGTGAGCCAAATGAAGTTTCTATAATCTCCCCTTCTTAAAAAAAGAATATTAATCACTACTAATTTAGTATATGTTTCTTGATATACAACAGAGAGCATTTGGAAAATAAGATACTGTTATGTTTACCATTACAACACAGAATTTTAACATTTGTGTTTTCAGTACTAAGAAATTCACATTTGAGAGAATTTTCCTTAAATGTATATTTTATGGGGGGGGGGTTGGGCGGTGACACAGTGGGTTAAGCGCATGTGGTGCAAGGTGCAGTGACTGGCATAAGGATCCCGGTTCGAGCCCCCAGCTCCCCACCTGTAGGGGAGTCGCTTCACAGGCGGTGAAGCAGGTCTGCAGGTGTCTATCTTTCTCTCCACCTCTCTGTCTTCCTCTCCTCTCTCCATTTCTCTCTGTCCTATCCAACAATGAGCAACATCAACAATGGCAATAATAATAACCACAAGGAGGCTACAACAACAAGGGCAACAAAAGGGGGAAAAAATGGCCTCCAGGAGAGGTCGATTCATGGTGCAGGCACCGAGCCCAGCAATAACCCTGGAGGAAAAAAAAATGTATATTTTACAAGTAAAACTTGAAAGGTTAACTAATTTTTTCATACTATTCTATGTCACTTAATGGAGATGGTAATTGCCTTTTTATTGATTTAAAATATTCACATCAAAATTTTGTTATTCTAACTATTTTCTAAGAATGTAATTCAAGGACATTAATTATACTCACAATGTTGTATTATCATTGCTACTTTCTATTTCCAAAAGTGTTTTATTTATTTATTTATTTACTTATTTATTTTCCTCCAGGGTTATTGCCTGGACTCATCGCCTGCACCACTAATCCACTGCTCCTGGAGGCTATTTTTTCCACTTTCATTGCCCCTGTTCTTTTTTCATCATAGTTGTGGTTGCTATTGTTGCTATTGATGTCATTGCTGCTGGATAGGACAGAGAAAAATGGAGAGAGGAGAGGAAGACAGAGAGGGGGAGAGAAAGATAGACACATGCAGTTCTCCCTCACTGCCTGTGAGGTAACTCCCCTGCAGGTGGGGATCCAGGGGCTCGAACCTGGATCCTTCCCAGTCCTTGCACTTTGTGCTAAGTGCCCTTAACCCACTGCACTACCACTCAACCCCCCCAGAGCTGTTTTATTATCCCAAACTGAAACTTTGTACCTATTAAAAATAAGTTTCCATTATCTCTCTTTCAGAACTACCAGTGGCATCTATTCTATTTTTTGTCTCTATAAATTTACCAGTTCTGGGTGAGTAACTCATATAAGTGAAATAATGAATCTTTCTTTGTCCTTTATGTTTGACTTATTTCACTTCATATGTTTACAAGATTTCTTTATATGGCAACTTGTACTAGAATGTCATTTCTTTCTTTTTTAATATTTTATTTATTTATTAATGAGGATGATAGTAGGAAAGAGAAAAAGAACCAGACATCACACCAGTACATGTGCTGCCAGAGGTCGAACTCGGGACCTCATGCTAGAGAGTTCAGCACTCCTGGATTACTAGAATGTCATTTCTTTATGACTGAATATCCACTGTATATAGATGTCATATTTTGTTTATCTATTAATCTGTTGATGGACACTTTTAACTATCATTTCATTTTTAAAAATATTTTATTTAGTTTATTATTATATTTTATTAGTTATTTAATATTAATTTACAATTAAATAATATGTACTAAATTATAAACCACTCCCATATATAAATTTCTGTTTCCCTACACCACTCCAGTGGTAACCACCATAGTTCTCACAAGGTCACACATATGGGTTGACTATATATAGTTTTTTTCCCAGTTAATGTGTTTCAATCCTTATATTTCACATATGAGTGAATCATGCAGTATTTCATAATGTCATTACTTACTCCACTAAGCATAATCACTGCCAGTTCCCAAATTGACTTTGTCCCACAATGTAAAAAAATATATATAATATATAAAATATATAAAAACATATAAAAAGACACAATATGGTCTTTTTAACTGCTGAGAAGTACTCCACTGAGTATGTCCCATGACATTTTTTAAATAAGACTCAAATGACTGATTTTTATTCCATTATTAAAACCCTCCATCCTCTTATTCTACATATTCCTAATATGGCTTTTTAAATTTTCCTTATTTAAAGATATTTTAAACTATTTGTTGACTATTCATGAACCTAAAGGCTGGAATAGTGCAGATGAAGAGTTGGGGGGGGTCTCGTTTTGTAAATAGCTAGTAGGCCTATTTTAGTTATATTCCAAAGGGCCCATGACTACATGTTTTTTTTTTTTTTTCTGAGCCTGACATCTGATATGCAGGTGGACCCAAGTTATTATCTGGGGAGATGATGCCATGGCTGGAAAAAGGGCTAGAAAGCTGAATCAGAGGAGAGTAGCTCCCAAATATGGGAAAGGTGTATAAATATTGTTGACTGTAAACCCCATTGATTTGATCTGATCTGGGGTCCATATTCAGTTTGTGGCCTCTGCATCCCTGTAGATATGATCACTCATTTTGTGGTCATGAGTAGGAATGTTCCAGGTTGCCCCAATTTCAGGATCCTTCTTCCTCAGATGGAAGATAGAGTACGTTGTCCAGCCTCCCTTCGGAGGATGGAACATTCTCTACCATTGTTACTCCACGTTAAGGGCAAGGTCCTAGGTGTCCTACAAAGGGGTCTATTGTGTTATTCCTGATGGAGATGACCAATGGAGAGTGCGATCTATTCGAGGTCTAGGCCGATCATGTCTGTTTGGAAATCTCATGACTCCCTGACTAGGGCCCCAGCTGGTGGGGTAGCCTGGTAGTGACTAAAGAGTCATCATTAAAGTATGCCAGTCTCTTGTCCTGATTCAGCTTTTGCAGTCCTTACTTTGATAAGGTTAGTTTTGGAGTGAGTGAGGGAAGTGTAATAGGAAGTAGGTGAGGAGGGCATCTAAATCTAAGTAGAAACTATTTCATTAGGAACTTTCAAGTGTCTTTTTAATTATTTCTACTTGCTTGCTTCATTTATTGACTCACTGCAGACTACTATGCACTTTTGCTTTCAGGTATATATTTTGCCCTAATTTATGGATACATTTTATTCCCTATATCATATGGCCTGGCCTATATCTAGGTTTTGGGCTTTGTTAGGAGGTGAGCCACCCTAAATGGAATTAGAGAATCCTATGAGAAAGGAAAGGTCTCACCCCAGTAATGAGACTGAAGGTTTGACGTTCTACACTTGACGTCTCTGGACACAGTCCAAAGTGAAGAATTCTGAGGTGGTACTTGTTGCATTAATTAGGTTGGGCTCAGCAGATACAATATCATTTGGTATGAATTGATAGAAGCATGAAGGAAAGTGAACGCCACCCTAGAGGTTCCAGGACTGGGGTAATTAAAGGATCTATAGAGGAAGCGGGAGGTTCCTGCTGTCTTAGGGTTTAAGAAGGCAATAGATAGTTACTGCTATAATCAAATTATTTGGTAATTGGGTTAACTTTGAAAATCCCATTGTTAGGATTTTCTGTATCATACACAACATCACCATAATTTGTGTCCTTTGACATTATTTTTATATAGCTGTGTCTTATAGAGTAACACCACTGGTTGCTTCTCTTCTCCCTGGTCTAAGCTTTTAGAAAAGTCAACATTTCAAAGAACAAGTCATTATTGGAAATGTACTCACAATTTGAGCTCATTGTTAAAATTCATTCTGATTATATGTTTGAAGTCTTAAGTGCTTAGATTGAAGGAACGTAAACTCAGCCTATGGTCAGGAAAATGAAAAGGCACACAGCAGAGAAGCATGTGGGACATTTGCACAGAGATGATGACCCCCTAGGAAAGTTGATGACCATTTTTATTTACTTCTAAGGCCCCATCATCACTTCCTTTCTAACCCAAACCTATACCTATTACAACTTATAGATGAACTTCCTTTTTCCTCTTCCCTCTCAGGTAAGAAAAATAGAGCCTGACTTCCTCAGGTGTACTCCAAATTCTCTTGTCTCCCTCCCAGTGATGGAGCACAAGCAAAGTTTCCTGCTCACAAAATTCTGGGTCCAGTACAACTGGAGTTAAAATCTCTTTGGTCATCTTCCCCAACATTTCCTCCCATGGGAGTATGTACCAAAATTCTTTTGGAGGTGCACAAAGAAGAATTAATTATCATTTGAAATGCTGCTATAAACATCAGTGTACAATTGTTTTTCTCTACTGTTAATACTTTGAGATATTTACCTATGCTTAACTTTTTGAAGCTTGACCAAATTATTTACCATAGTAACTGTCACATTTTACAGTTACTTCTGATAATGTATGATGGTTCTATTTTCTTCATTTTAATTCCTTATTAACAACAGTTGTGAGTTAAATTTAAGTCACATCTACAGTTATTGCTACTTATTTTCTTTTTTGTCTTCCTTTTTCCTCTTATCTTACTAGATCCTGATGGAATTAGGGTTCAGAGCCCTCTAGTCATCTAGCCCTAACATTTCTCCTCCTCTGTGAATGTGGACCAAAATTATTTTTGGGGCACAGAAAGTAGAAGTTGTGGGTTCTGTAATTGCTTCTCTGATGGACATGGGCATTGGCAGGTCAATTCATACCTCTCAGCCTATTTGTCTTTCCCTACTGAGGTAGGGCTCTGGAGAGGTGAGGTCCTGGGACACATTTGTGAGGCTATCTGTCCATGGAGTTCAAGATAGAATTATAATAGTATCTGCAACTTGGTGTCTGAAAGGCAGTAAGTTATGAGGCAGGACAAAATGTTTAAGAAATAGAAACCAAGAAGTAGGAATAGAGAAGGTAAGAATATTTTCTTTTTGGTTTTTTGTTCATCTTCATTTTTTTGTGTGTGTGATTTCTACAAGATGCTATTTGCTGATGTCATCCAGAATACTGCTTCACATTTCAAAAAGTTTCCTGTGTCATAGGACTGTGCTGACTTCTTTTTGCTTTTTACAATCTCACTGTTCTGTACAACATATCTTGTGTGTAGTGTAATTTACTTGCAAATACTGCCAGCTTCACCTGTATGCAACAGGTGTGTGTTGGTTGAGTGGCATGTTCTTTAATAGTTACAAAACCTCTTTATAAGCCTCATTGATTTAATAATATTTTTCAACATAAAAAAGAGATATATATTAATTTACTTATAGGTTCATTTGCTTTTTTGGTTTTACTCCCCGCATGAAATTCTTTCTAACCTTGACCTAGTAAAGTTGTTAACTTTAAATTTCTATTCATAGCTCAATAATTCAATTACCTTAGGAGAGATGGAGTACTATTGGGTAAACTCTCTAAATTTAGGTTTCTTATTTTTATTTATAAAAAGTATTGTGTGAGAGCTAACTTCCCAAAGTTCTGCTTTATTTCATCTTTAATTCATAAGGAAATGGGTGTATAATCTATCTTCTTTGATAGATTTGCTTGCTTTCTTCTTCAGATAACCAAGTTTTTGACCTCATCATCTCTGTAAAGCTTACTTTAGATAGAGGGACTGGGTGGTGGTGCACCTGATTGAGTGCACATATTACAGTGCACAAGGACCCATATTCAAGCTTCTGGTCCTCACCTGCAGGGGGAAAGCTTTGTGAGTGTTGTTGCAGGGCTGCAGGTCTCTCTGTCTCTATCTCCTTATCTCCCACTTCCCTCTCAACTTCTGGCTAGTACTCAACACATATTTTTCCTATAATCATTACAAATAACCCTATAATATAGGGTAATTTTTTTCATCTCATTTTATAACTTAGGATATATAGTAGTCAAGTCACTTTCCCAAAGTCTTATGGCTTCAAACAAATAAAGATAATAAAAATTTTAATGAAGAGAGACTGCTTTAGATAGGACTAATTTACAAAAACTAGACATAGCTCTTGCATTTAGTCCTTCTACCCCATCTCCCTTTCTGGCCTCCCCTAACCTTCCATTTTTAGATATATATTTAGCTTACTTCCCTGTGATATTTTTGGTGCCATGCATTAAACTTAGAGTAACATTTGATTCAACCTAAAGTGTATCTTTTGGAGTTTTCTCAGAGTTTATGTCCTGTAAGATTTTTTTCTTTTGTTTTTCATTTATTTACTTTAGATAGAGATAGAGAAATTGAGATGGGAGGGGAAGATGGAGTAAGGGAGAGGAGCATCTATAGTACTGCTTTATTACTTGTGAAGCTTCCTACCTGCAGGTGGAGGCTGGGGGACCTGAATTTGTATCCTTATGTCTTGTAAGATGTGCGCTCTAGTAGATGTGCCTCCTTCCAACTCCCTGGGATTCTTTTCTAGTTTCAAACACTGCAGAAAGTTTTTATATACTTTTTTCATTATTCCATTGGATTTTTAAGAGAAAGCCAACAATGAAAAAGCCATGTCTCAGTGCTTACAACTTTGTACCCATAAATTAAATTGATCTTATCCCAATTTATTTTTTTACTGTAAATAATATTGTCAATGAACATTTTGAAGTACTAGCTACCATTTATTGAGTTATTATTAGTGTCCTCAAGACTAGTACTCAACACATATTTTTCCTATAATCATTACAAATAACCCTATAATATAGGGTAATTTTTTTTTTCATCTCATTTTATAACTTAGGATATATAGTAGTCAAGTCACTTTCCCAAAGTCTTATGGCTATAGAATAGCAAGGGTAGATTTTATATTCTTTTCTTTTTTTTAACTCAATTACTTTGTTGTTCATAGTGTAATAAACTGGCCTAGCTCCTCACCATCATGTCTCTGCCAGTCACATTTTTGGTTTTCAGAATTCACTACTTGATGAACTATAAAATGTAGGAGGGAATCATTTTAATCAAGATACAATAGGCCAGAAGGAGTAAAAAAGGAGATTACAGGGAGTCAGGTGGTAGCACAACGGGTTAAGCACATGTGGCGCAAAGCGAAAGGACAGGCATAAGGATGTGGGTTCAAGTCCCCGGCTCCCTACCTGTAGTGGAGTCACTTCACAAGTGGTGAAGCAGGTCTACAGGTGTCTATCTTTCTCTCCTCCTCTGTCTTCCCCTCCTCTCTCCATTTCTCTCTGTCCTATCCAACAATGATAACATCAACAACAATAATAACTATAACAACAATTAAAAAAAGGGGCAACAAAAAGGAAATAAATAAATATTTTAAAAAAATTTTAAAGGAGATTACAGAGGGAACATTCTGTGGACTACAGTATATCACAGTGGATTCAGAAAGGGAAGAGAGTCCCTTACTCCACTAACTATGGAGGAGTAAGTTGATGGTTTTGTCTGAATGTGAAATGTACTGATACCTATCTTAGAGAAATGAGGAAATTCATCCTTGTTAGAACAAAAATCCTGTAAATTTATATTTCCTCAATAAAATGGTATTGGAAATTAAAAAATACTTCTAGGACACCAGAATTATGGAAATATTGTCTATATTCTTCCAAATTCATTATCAGAGTTCCAGCATTTACTCTATTGCTAGGCAATAGAGAATATATACTTATGGTATCAGAGTTATAAATGGCTTTTAGAGGGGCCCGGTGGTGGCATACCTAGTTACAAAGTTCAAGGACCCAGGTTTGAGCCCCCAGTTCCCACCTACAAGGGGAAAGCTTTGCCAATGATGAAACAGTGCTGCAGGTGTCTCTGTCTCTCTCCCTGTCATCTCCTTCCCTCTCTATTTCTGGCTGTCTCTATCTAATAAATAAAGATAATAAAAACATTAAAAATGGCTTTTAGTGCATATGAGTGACCTAGAGTACTTTGGTTTTTACAGAAATGAGTATCTTATGCCCCCCCCCCCCAGTAGCCTATATTGTATTGAGGTATAAAAGACATGCAAACAAGTAAATTACACATTAGGGTGACAAATGGAAGCAGAGTATTGACTTGATACTGGCCAAATAGATTTATAATGAATCACAAGAATGCACACAGGTAAATGATACAGATAGAAAGTGATCTAAGTTGAGGTAAGTATATGTGCAAATATATGGTATTGACAGCAGAATAATATTTTATTATTATTTTTATTTATAAAAAGGAAACACTGACAAAACCATAAGATAAGACGGGTACAACTCCACACAATTCCCACCACCAGAACACCATATCCCATCCCCTCCCCTGATAGCTTTCCTATTCTTTAACTCTCTGGGAGTAGAAAGCAGGATAATATTAAGTAATTACCACGGTCTTGGTGCAAAACATTAAATGTTTGAATGAGGGAGGGACTCTAGAGATAATAATGCAAGACCAGGAAATCCATCTGTGCTCATGAATAAAACATGATAAGCACACATCTGCATCCCTTTATTTACATATGGTATTTGCTTGCTATGATGACAGAGCTGCATAGTTGCTACAGAGGTTATCTGGCTTAATGAGCAGAAAATATTTATTATCTGACCTTTCACTGAACAGTGTTTGCCGGCCATTATTATTAGGGATTTTTTTATTATTATTCGTTTCTTTTGATTTTTTTGTTTCTACCAGAGTACCACTCATTTCTGGTGGTGCCAGTAGTCATTGTGGGCCTTCTTTCATACAAGCCCATTATACTATCTCCCCAGACCAGCTATATGGATATGAGACAGAGTATGACTAAGAATCTAGAGTTTATTTAGAAGAGAAGGTTGATAAAGGCTACGAAGGGAATTATAAGGTTATCAAATTTATGTTTTAAGAAAATCATTTTGGTTACATATGCTGAATTGATCAGAGAATTAAGATAGAAGGGAGGTGCACTAGTTAGAAATTGTTATAACAGGATGAAGATAATGCTAGATGTGATCTGCTGCAGAACTGATGACTTTAAAGAGGAAAGTGGGTGGAAAGTGTTGAGAGGATTAGAGGGACTCAGTGTTAGACAGTGGTGGAAAACTGCATTTGATGATTGGAGTGGTACACAGACACCTAACTGGAGAAGATAAAAAACTGTACATCTATGATAACTGTTTTATACATTGTATTTTCCCCAGTAAAGTAATTTGGGAAAAAATGTCATGATAATTTTGTCAGGTAAATGATTTTGGTGAAACTTAGTATATGTCTATAATTGTGACAAATACTAGTGACAGAAAACACTAAATATTATTCTATTTTCTTAATTTCCCTTCACTTTGTATGACCTCTCCTTTTGTTTCTTCCTTTCTACACCCTTTCCTCTCTGCCAGTTTTTGTGTGTGTGTGTGTGTGTGTGTGTGTGTGTGTGCGTGTGTGTGTGTGTGTAGTCATTCTTTCCCCTTCTTCAAGCACTATTATCACATTTTGCACTATACCCCTTGTTAAAAATCAAGGAAGCAGAAAGTTTAGGAATCTGTGTGTCTGAACTTCTTTCATTTTGCTATTGTTTTTATTGGCTTATCTGTACCCAAATATGAACCCTCATGATCGTCTTCCTCCTTCCTTTTCCTTCTCGCTTTTGTCTGGTTAGACTACTTTGACAGTTACTGGAATCTCTCAGTATGCTACCACTCACCCAATGCACTATGTAGTTGCTGACCTATTCAGCATAATACTCAAGTTTTTGAAGTTGAAAAATGTTTTCAGGGATTGGGCAGTAGTGTATAGTACAAAACACAAGGACCTGCCCAAGAATGCTGGTTTGAGCCCCCAGTTCCCCACCTGTAGGGGAGTCTCCTCAGAAGCCGTGAAGCAGGTTTGCCAGTGTCTATCTTTCTTCATCTTCCCCTCCACTCCTCTCAATTTCTCTCTGTCCTATCCTATTAAAAGAAAATGGAAAAAAATGGCCTCCAGAAGCAGTGGATTTGTTGTACTGGCACCAAGCTTAAGCGATAACCCTGGAGGCAAAAATTTTTTTTTTCATTATCCCTATTCCTATATATGATGAGACCAGCTTAAAGAAGTTAAATCACCTATCTAAAGTGACAGCAAATTAGTAGAATTGTTTCCTAATTCCTTACCTTGTCTTCTTCTAGTTCACTACTGCTGACAACGGTAGTAAGTTCCTGTCCCCATTAGGGATATAAAAATAACGTTCACTGTGTCTGTTTTATGAACCATTGTATTTGATCACTTGCAAGAGAATTGTAAATAGTCATCTATCTCAACTATTTGACTGTAAATCATTTTCTTGAGAAATTCCACTGACTGTAACATCTTCTTCCTGATGCACAGATCCAGCTAGGAGTGTCAGTAACCGTCTGGAACCCAATTACGAAATAAACAAGGGATTGATGTCTAGGCTGGGAGTGGGAGAATTGCAAGTGGTATTTTAGTTTTGAAATACAAAGTAACATGAGATTTTCATAACAATTTGTTTTTTATTTCATATCATTGTGCCTTCTTAATGGTTAATTCCTCTCCCCCCTCCCCAGCACTGTTCAGCTGTGGCTTAAGATGGTGCGGGGGATTGAACCTGGGGTTTTGGAGCATCAGACATGAGTCTCTTTGCATAACCATTATGCTATCTACCCTCCACTAATGGTTAATTTCTCCACCTAAATAATTTACCTCAAGAAATAACAATCCCAGAGCTCTTTTGTAATAAAAAAAATGTCATATTTATCACCACCATTTTAAGAATAGCAATAGCACAGTTATTAGGAACAGATTCTTTTGTGTTTGGCTTTTGTGCTTAGGTTGTAACTTTCTTTTTTTTTTTTTTGGTGATTTTTTTATATTTATTTATTTCCTTTTGTTGCCTTTGTTTTGTTATTGTAGTTATTGTTGTTGTTGTTGATGTCGTTGGATAGAACAGAGAGAAATGGAGAGAGGAAGGGAAGACAGAGAGAAGGAGAAAAAGACAGACACCTGCAAACCTGCTTGACCTTTTGTGAAGCAACTCCCCTGCAGGTGGGTAGCTGGGGGCTCCAACTGGGATCCTTATGCGGGTACTTGGCGTTTTGAGTCACGTGCGCTTAACCTGCTGCGCTACTGCCCGGATTCCTTGTTGTAACTTTCTAATTGTTCATTAATCACCGTGTCTCCATTCTTGAGAGGAAGGAAGAATGCTTCAGCTTTTCAAGCATTTCTTCCAACATTTCATTTATCAGAAGTTATCTGTGCCCCCTAGCAGTAGGATAAGTGAAGAAAAACAGTTTTGTTTGTTTACTTTAGGGCAAACCACATAAAGTTGTAAAAATTTGAGCATTTTTTTTAAAAAATGAAGTAACTGCACATAGTTCAATCTAAGAATTGGAAATTTATGCCACTCAGAACAAAATTAAGAAAAAAAGAGGGTATACATATTGGGCAGACAATGCTAGGAACATTTAATTTTCACAAACTCTCAAGGAAAAATGTCATTGTGTCTGAGAAAGGTAACTAAAAGTTACTCAGTGGAAAGAAACAGGTCTAGGATGGAAAACTAGATAGGACTTTTGTCTGAAAATCCATGTACATCCTGCCATTTTTTCAAGGGAAAAAAAAAGCAAAAATTCAAATCTTCTTTTTAATACAACACCAAATAAAAAGAAAATGTTTAATTTGAATTTGTGTTGCACAATACTATTTAAATAAGCTACAGATGTGTGGTTCTTTTATAAGAATTATCAGTCACAAGTGAAAACAAGATGGCACACAAACAGAAGAGAAATACATTAGCTCTTTTCGGTGTTTTTTCTAGAAATTAATTCCATTTCCATGTCTTTCTCATTGCCTTGGGGGAATTATTATATTATTATTCAACCTGATAATAAAATGACTAGGCAAGAAGAGTTGTTAAAAGACACCACTAGAAGAGAAGATGTTGAATTTTTGTTTTTGTGTGCCATTTTCTTCATATTTTTACCCAATAGAGAAACTTAAATAAAACAAATTCAGAGAGTTAAAAATGTCTTGTCCAAGTAATATAAAACTACCCTTTCTATCTGAGTTTTTGAATTCCATTGTTCTCTTCTCATACAGCTTATTTTTCCATCCTGTGGTTTTATTATTTGTTGATAATTTCCCTTCTTTTTCTCAAGATTTTTCTTTGATATTCTACTGTGTATATTCAGCTTCCAATTAATATCCCATGTAAATGTTTCATAAAGCACTGATAAATCAATGTATCCAAATAGGCTTCATAATTTTTCTCCTAAACCAAACCAAACAAAAACAAAACACTCTGTTCCTCTGTGAGTGCATTTGCTCTTACTGAATGACACCAATAGCCCAGTGACTCAGATCCACTGCCTTGAGGCATCCTTGAATTTTCACTTCTTTACCCCTGTTATTTCTAGTCAAACCCCAAAGATTTTTCAATAGCATTTATTTCTCTCTCTCTCTCTCTCTCTCTCTCTCTCGTCTCCAGTCTCATCGCTGGGGCTCAGTGCCAGCACTACGAATCTACTGCTGCTCCTGGAGGCTATTTTTTCCCTTTCTGTGCCCCTTGTTGTTTATCATTGTTGTTGTTGTTGTTATTGTTTCTTCTGTCGTTGTTGTTGGATAGGACAGAGAGAAATAGAGAGAAGAAGGGAAAACAGAGTGGAGTGGAGTAGAGAAAGACAGACACCTGCATAACTACTACACCTCCCATGAAGCGAACCCCCTGTAGGTAAGGAGCCAAATGCTTGAACCAGGATCCTTCAGCCAGTCCTTGCATTTGGTTCCATGTGGCTTACTTAACCTGCTGCACTACCACTGAGCCCCCCTCATTAGCATTTCTTAATGATCTTCGGTCCATAATCCCAGAGGGCTAAAGAACAGGAAAGCTATCAAGGGAGGAGATGGGATACAGTGGTGGTGGGAATTGTGTGGAGTTGTACCCCTCTTATCCTATGGTTTTGTCAGTGTTTCCTTTTTATAAATAAAATAATAAAAAAATAATAATAATTTGTAAAAAGATATAAAAATGTAGAGTCAAACCCAAAGAAGGAAATATTAGCTTATATCTCACTCTAGGAGTAATGAAACAATTCAGATTGTAATGACACATTTTCAGTGCTCTCGAACAGTTGCTAAACTATTCTGTTAATAAAATTTGGTTACATATAGTGGGGAAAATTTTTTCCAAAACCCAAGTAACATGATTACAATGAACCAATAAAATTTTCGCTCTGTCCAGATCATCATGTATTAACTCTGCTTCTCTCTCTCTCTCCATCTCTCTCTCTCTCTTTTTTCCTTCTCCCCCTCATCTTTCTCTCTCAGATGTTCTTTTTTTTTATATTTCATTTATTTATTAGCGAAAAAGATAGTAGAGAAAGAGAGTAAGACATCACTCTGGTACATGTGCTGCCAGGGATTGAACTGTGGACCTCATGCTTGAAAATCTGATGTTTGTTTTTTTTTTCTTTTCTTTTCTTTTTATTTATTTATTTTTTTTATTTAAGAAAGTATTAATTAACAAAACCATAGGGTAGGAGGGGTACAATTCCACACAATTCCCACCACCCAATCTCCATATCCCACCCCCTCCCCTGATAGCTTTCCTATTCTCTATCCCTCTGGGAGCATGGACCCAGGGTCATTGTGGGTTACAGAAGGTAGAAAGTCTGGCTTCTGTAATTGCTTTCCCGCTGAACATGGGCATTGACTGGTTGGTCCATACTCCCAGTCTGCCTCTCTCTTTTCCTAGTAGGGTGTGTCTCTGGGGAAGCTGAGCTCCAGGACACATTGGTGAGGTCTTCAATCCAGGGAAGCCTGGCCAGCATCCTGATGGCATCTAGAACCTGGTGACCAAAAAGAGAGTTAACATACAAAGCCAAACAAGTTGTTGAGCAATCATGGACCCAAAGCTTGGAATAGTGGAGAGGAAGTGTTAGGGGTCTACTCACTGCAAACTCTAGTGTACTTCTGCTTTCAGGTATATATTTTGCAGTAGTTTACGGATACGTGTGAACATATGCTCTCTCTCTCACAGAAACTGGTGTATATCTAGGTTTTGGGACTTTGTTAGAAATTGAACCACCTAAGATGGAATTAGAGTATACTATGAAAGGGAAAGTCTCACCTGAGTAATGAAGCTGAAGGGTTGTCATTCCCCATGTGAAGTCACTGGACACAGTCTGAAGTGAAGCATGTTGAGGTGGCAATCGTTGTGTTGTTTAGGTTGTGATCAGCAGATGCAACATTATTTGATATAGATTGGGAGAGGCATACGGGAAAGTGGGCCCTATCCAATGGTTCCAGGACTGGGGGAAGTAGGGACTCTATAGTGGAGATGTGAGGTTCCTGCTGTCTTAGGGTTCCAAAAGACAATCGATAGTTAATGTTATCATCACATTATTTGGTAATTGGGTTAACTTTGAAAAGTCCTTTTGTTAGTGTTTGCTGTACAGTACCCAGTATCTTGTATATAGCTGTGCTATTGGTTGCTTCTGATCTACTTGGTCTAGGCTTTTGAGAGAGTCTGCATATCAATTACACAGCCTATATATTGAAAAGATTCAGTTTGTGTTTTGAAAAACTTTGAGACATACAATTAATTTTCCCTCTCTCGTATTAATTAACTAGTGATTTATATGACTACATTTTACTAGAAGTGTACATAAACACCATTCCCACCACCAAAAGACTGTGACCCATCCTTCCCACCCACTCCCACCCACCACTGGTCCAGGAAGCTGCATGCCTACCCCTCACCACAGGGTTTTTACTTTGGTGCCCTACTTACAATTTGGTCAGGTCCTGCTTTTAGTTTCCCTTTCAGATCTTCTTACTCAACTTCTGTTGATGAGTGGGATCATCCCATACTCATCTTTATCTTTCTGACTTAGATCACTTAACATAATTCCTTTTAGCTCTGTCCAAGATGGGTCAGAGAAGGCTAGATATGGACCTTCTCTCTCATGTTCTAACATGTGAATAATCTCAATTTTCCTAAATAAAATTTAAAATTCCTGGAAAAAAAAGAATTTTCTCCAACTGAAAATGTTTGGGGGAAAAAAAAGCTCATGGCACATGATATAAAAGACTGAGGTAAACAAACAAGCAAAAAATCAAAAGCTAGTTCTTTAGCTTGGGCAGCAGCATAGGGCCATTTACTGTGATCAGATATTGCAGAAGGTGCAGACTGGTACAGGGAGGAATAAGAAATTGATGTTCTGGGAGTCAGGTGGTAGTGCAGCGGGTTAAGCACACGTGGCACAAAGCGCAAGGACCTGCATAAGGATCCCGGTTCGAGCCCCCCGCTCCCCACCTACAGGGGAGGCCTTTCACAGGCAGTGAAGCTGATCTGCAGGTGTCTGTCTTGATCTCCCCTTTCTGTCTTCCCCTCCTCTCTCCATTTCTCTTTGTCCTGTCCAACAACGAAGACATCAGTAACTACAACAAGGGCAACAATAAGGGAAAACAAATAAATATATAAAAAAAGAAGTTGATGTTCTGTTTTGACAATATTGAATTTGAGATAACTATTAGACATTCAAATGGATGTGTGAACCCAGCAAAATGAAGATGAATTTCCAAAACAGAGATGAGAGCTACAAATGCCAATGTGGGAATCTTTAGCTATAGGATGGATGAAGCACAATGTGGATGAAACTCCTAAGTATAGGGGAAAACAGAGAATTTTTTAATTAAGTAATTATCTTATGCACAATCAAGTTCACTGCTCCCAGGATGATTTTTCCATTCAGATATGCAGGGGGGAAATTTCAGATTCTTGATGTTACATTTCTTTTTTTAAATTTTTGTTTTTATCTTTATTTATTGGATAGAGACAGCCAGAAATAGAGGGTAGGGTCTAAGCTTCTTCAATTTTCAAGGGAGAAAAATTCAAAAGAGGAAATCAAGATAGTGTTAATGTTTTGGAGGTCAAATGGGAAGAGAACCTAATCTAGTGGTGTTAGCATTAGGAAGTCAGGAAGTCACTGATGACTTAAGCAAGAATAATCATGAAGATTGATATTAGTGCCAAAATAATAACTATAGGGAAATACACATAATGTGAGTATACTAATCTTTTAGGCACTTAATAGATCTAATTTAATAGCTAAAAGATAAACTATGTTAAAGAAGCCTTTAAAAATACTATAATCAATCATACTTATAGATTAAGACCAAGAAATCAATGACATTACAAAAAGGTCAAGTGTAGAAAGTCTGGAACAGTTCTAAATCCCCATACTATTATAGCTAGTACATCACATTCTTGCCCAATCTGTTAGCCATTTAATATTCCTAGAAACTTCATTTTAGTCATTTACTGGTTCATACAACCAAAATGTTTGAGGTGCTAAATCATAATAGCCAGGGTCACTGAGCTGTAGTTTAGTGTAGTGCTTGTGTGTGTGTGTAGTAGCAGTAAAAGACTCCCACAAATAAGCTGCTGATAGAATCATCATTGAGTCCTGTTTGAACACAATCATAACTAGCTTTTCCTGTCATTGTTTATATCACACAAAAAGAGCAAGTCTGGGGAGTCAGACGGTAGCACAGCAGGTTAAATGCACTTGGTGCGAAGTGCAAGGATTGGCATAAGGATCCAGATTCTAGCCCCTGGCTCCCTACCTTCACAAGTGGTGAAGCAGGTCAGCAGGTGTCTATCTTCATCTCCCCCTCTCTGTCTTCCCCTCCTCTTTCCATTTCTTTCTGTTCTATCCAACAACAATGACATCAATAATAACTACAACAATTAACACAAGGGCAACAAAAGGGAATGAATAAATAAATAAATATTATGCCTCTGTAATATACATATACAGATACATTAGGGTGTGTGTAACTAGGCAATGATTAACAAATAGCTCTATAGAAGATATTTCAGATTTATGACTATTACTTGAAACATGAAAATAAGCAGCCTGGATATCCACCCAGTAACTATTTTTATCAGGTAAATCTTTCCAAGATGATATCTAGCATTCTTTTGACATGAATTTGAACCATTTCCCAAAATAAGGTATTATGATGTAGTTGAATTTTCCTTTAAATTATTTATCATTTTTCCATGTTTTCTATAACAAACCAATAGAGGTATCCAAGAATATTCAGGATTCTCTCTCTATCAATGTATAAAAGTACATAAATAAAGTTACATAAAACTATGTATTTACGAGCATACAATTTTAGTAATAAAACTGTAAAAATTGTACTTGCTAAGAATCCAATTTCATAGTATTTGGCCATTTAAAAGTAAATGATCTGTGCTCTGTATATGTTTAAAAGTGCTCAAATAATGTAGTAGAATCTGTTGTCTTATCATCCAAGAAGACTTAACAATTATTAACATCTATGCACCCAATGAGGGACCATCTAAATACATCAAACACCTACTGAAAGAACTTCAAAAATACATCAATAGTAATACAATAATAGTGGGAGATTTTAACACCCCACTCTCACACTTAGACAGATCAGCAAAGAAGAGAATCATCAAAGAAACAAGAGAATTAACCATATATTAACCATACAGAACATCAATGAAGCCAAATGTTGTTTTTTTGAAAGATTAAACAAAGTTGACAAACCCCTAGCCAGACTCACTAAAAAAAAAAGGGAGAAGTCTCAAATTCATAGAATTGTAAATGATAGAGGAGATATCACAACTGACACCACAGAAATCCAGAATATCATGCAAAACTTCTATGAAGAACTATACACCACCAAACTAGAAAATCTGGGAGAAATGGAACAATTCCTAGAAGCATATGCCCTTCCAAAACTGAACCAAGAAGAACTACAAAACCTAAATGCACCAATCACAGACAAAGAAATCAAAACCATTACTAAGAATCTCCCCAACAATGAAAGTCCTGGACCAGATGGCTTCACAAATGAATTCTACAAAACCTTCAGGAAACAGTTAGTACCCATCCTTCTAAAAATTTTCCATAAGATTGAAGAAACAGGAACACTCCCTTCCACCTTCTATGAAGCCAACATCACCCTGATACCAAAAGCAGATAGGGACACAACAAAAAAGGAAATCTACAGACCAATATCTCTGATGAACATAGACGCCAAAATATTAAACAAGATCTTGGTCAACCGGATACAGCAGCATATCAAAAAGATTGTTCATCACGACCAAGTGGGATTTATCCTGGGAATGCAAGCTTGGTTCAACATACGTAAGTCAATCAATGTCATTCATCACATAAATAAAAGCAAAGCTGAAAATCACATGATTATCTCAATAGATGCAGAGAAAGCCTTTGAAAAAATCTGACACCCATTCATGCTCAAAACCCTACAAAAAATGGGAATAGATGGGAAATTACTCAAGATAGTGGAATCCATATATAGCAAACCTACAGCCAACATCATACTCAATGGACAGAAGCTGAAAGCATTCCCCCTCAGATTGGAGACTAGACAGGGCTGTCCACTGTCACCGTTACTCTTCAACATAGTATTGGAAGTTCTTGCCATAGCAATCAGGCAAGAGAAAGGAATCAAAGGAATACAGATTGGAAGGAAAGAAGTCAAGCTCTCACTATTTGCAGATGATATGATAGCATACATAGAACAACCTAAAGAATCCAGCAGAAAACTACTGGAAGTTATTAGGCAATATAGCAAGGTGTAAGGCTACAAAATCAATGTACAAAAATCAGTGGCATTTCTTTATGCAAACACTAAATCTGAAGAAGAAGACATCCAGAAATCACTCCCATTCACTGTTGCAGCAAAATCAATCAAATACCTAGGAATAAAGCTGACCAAAGAAGTGAAAGACTTTTATACTGAAAACTATGAGTCACTATTCAAGGAAATATAAACTGATACCAAGAAATGGAAAGATATCCCATGCTCATGGATCAGAAGAATAAATATAATCAAAATGAATATTCTCCCCAGAGCAATATACAAGTTTAATGCTATACCCATCAAAGTTCCACCAAGCTTCTGTAAGAGAATAGAACAAAAAACTACAGTTATTTATCTGGAACCAGAAAACACCTAGAATTGCCAAAACCATCTTGAGTAAAAGAAACAGAAAAAGAGGCATCACACTCCCAGACCTCAAACTTTATTATAAAGCCATCATAATCAAAACAGCATGGTACTGGAACAAAAATAGGCACACAGACCAGTGGAATAGAACTGAAAGCCCAGAACTAAACCCCCACACCTTGGACATCTAAGTATTAATTGGAAGAAGGAGACTCTCTTCAATAAATGGTGCTGGGAAAACTGGGTTGTAACATGCAGAAGAATGAAATTGAACCACTTTATCTCACCAAAAACAAAATCAACTCCAAATGGATTAAAGACCTGGATGTTAGACCAGAAACAATCAAATACTTAGAGGAAAACATTGGCAAAACACTTTCCCACCTACACCTAAAGGACATCTTTGATGAAACAAACCCAATTGCAGGGAAGACTAAAGCAGAAAGAAACAAATGGGACTATATCAAATTGAGAAGCTTCTGCACATCCAAAGAAACTATCACACAAACAAAGAGACCCCTCACAGAATGGGAGAAGATCTTTACATGCCATACATCAGACAAGAGACTAATCACCAAAATATATAAAGAGCTCAGCAAACTTAGCACCAAAAAAGCAAATGACCCCATCCAAAAATGGGCAGAGTATATGAACAAAACATTCACCTCAGAGGAGATCCAAAAGGCTAACAAACATATGAAAAACTGCTCCAGGTCGCTGATTATCAGAGAAATGTAAATAAAGACAACATTGAGATGCTACCTCACTCCTGTAAGAATGGCATACATCAAAAAGGACAGCAGCAACAAATGCTGGAGAGGCTGTGGGGACAGATGAACCCTTTTTCGCTGCTGGTGGGAATGTAAATTGGTCCAATATCTGTGGAGAGCTGTCTGGAGAACTCTCACAAGGCTAGACATGGACTTTCCATATGACCCAGTAATTCCTCTCCTGGGGATATACCACAAGGACTCCATAACACCCAACCAAAAAGAGGTGTGTACTCCTATGTTCATAGCAGCACAATTCATAATAGCTAAAACCTGGAAGCAACCCAGGTGCCCAACAACAGATGAGTGGCTGAGAAAGCTGTGGTATATATACACAATGGAATACTATGCAGCTATTAAGAACAATGAACTCAACTTCTCTGACCCATCTTGGACAGAGCTAGAAGGAATTATGTTAAGTGAGCTAAGTCAGAAAGATAAAGATAAAGATGGGATGATCCCACTCATCAACAGAAGTTGAGAAAGATGATCAGAAAGGGAAACTCAAAGCAGTATCTGACTAAATTGAAAGTAGGTCACCAAAGTAAAAACCCTGTGGTGAGGGGGAGGATGGACATGTGGCTTCCTGGGCCGGCAGGGTGGGGGTGGGGGTGGTGGTGGGGGTGGGTGGGTGGGATGGGACACAATCTTTTGGTTATGGGAATGGTTTTATGTACACACCTATTAAATTGTAGTCATATAAATCACTAATTAATATGAGTGGAGGAAAATTGTATGTCTAACAAAGGGACTTTTCAAAGTTAACCCAATTACCAAATAATGTGATGATAACAGTAACTATCTATTGTCTTCTTGAACCCTAAGATAGCAGGAAACTCACATTTCCACTACAGAGCCTAAACTTTCCCCAGTCCTGGGACCCTAGGGTAAGGCCCACTTTCCTGTATGCATCTCCCAATTCTTATTAAATAATATTGCATCTGCTTATTGCAACCTACCCAATGCACGAGTTCCACCCCAGCATGCTTCACTTCAGACTGTGTCCAGAGACTTCAGGTGTGGAATGACAACCCTTCAGCTTCATCACTTGGGTGAGACCTTTCCTTTCATAGTATACTCTAATTCCATCCCAGGTGGTTCACTTCCTAACAAAGTCCCAAAACCTAGATATAGACCAGGTTCCAGGAGATAGAGCATATGTTCACATGTATCCATAAACTAGGGCAAATATATACCTGAAAGCAGTAGTACAGAAGACTTTGTAGTGAGTACCCCCCAACACTTCATCTCCACTATTCCAACCTTTGGGTCAATGATTGCTCAACAATTTGTTTGGCTTTAAATGTTAACTCTCTTTTCAGCCACCAGGTTCCAGATGCCATCAGGATGCCACACCAGCTTCCCTGGACTGAAGACCCCACCAATGCGTCCTGGAGCTCTGCTTCCCCAGAGACCCACCCTACTAGGAAAAGAGAGAGGCAGACTGGGAGTATGGATCGACCAGTCAACACCCATGTTCAGCGGGGAAGCAATTACAGAAGCCAGACCTCCCACCTTCTGCAACCCACAATGACCCTGGGTCCATGCTCCCAGAGGGATAGAGAATGGGAAAGCTATTGGGGAGGGGATGGGATATGGAGATTGGGTGGCGGGAATTGTGTGGAGTTGTAACCCTCCATCCTATGATTTTGTTAATGTCTCCTTTCTTAAATAAATAAATAAATAAATAAATAAAAAGAATCTGTTGTCCTTAACCTGTACATTAGTACAGTTTTCTCTAAGACATAAATAAGATCATTTTCCTGTCTACCAATAAAGGCAATTTTATGAATACAAAAAAAGAGCAGGTCTGTTCAATTTTGATTTATTAAATTCAGGGACTTGTAACTACTATTAGGAATAATATTTTGTGCTCTATGATCACGACTGTCCAATTATAGTATATTAAGTCTTATTTTTCACAGACTTATTTGCCTATTGGTTTATTCCATATTATTTTAAAATAATAAATAATTAAATAACTGGAACAAGTGTTTGTACATTGTTAAACTATTTCAGAATAGCACTAAGTGGCTTTATAAGTAATCAGCTAGTGTTAAACAAGATAATATCTGAGTGTTTCTTTTATGATGCATCAAAATTTTACCTAATTAGTAATATTACCAACCATGATAAATAACTTTATTACTGATGTTTAACTCTTCTAGTCTAGAGCCTTTTATTATGGTAAAGTGTAAATATTCTCTGAGGTTGACCTAAATAATACCTTCTTTTTTTTTTCCTCTTTTGCGTAATAGAATTCTTGTAAACAATGGTTGATTGTGTTGGCTTAAGAAATAAGCAACATAAAACATTAACATTTTAGTCTGTTCCAGATATAAGTACTATATGCAGTAAAGAGAATATTTCTTCTACGGAATATTTGGTTCATTATGAGTTTGAAAAAACTTAATTTGTTCACCCATGTTCAATGAATATAGCTGTAGCTTAAATTTTAGCTTGACTTATTATCTGAAACATATATTTTTAAAAGACAAAAATGCAGCCGGTTTCAGGACAATTGTTACTTAATTTAGGGTAATAGACCTGGGTTTTCCATGAACAGCACGTGTTGTACTTTCCTTTAAAGTATTTTAATTGTAATGTTAAATTGTAATTATAAATAATAAACACAATCTAGACTCTTCAACTACAGAGGTCACCTAAGTTAGCATAAGGTATGACACAAAGGTATCAGAGGTAAAGTTTTGGGATCCACAGTCTAAAACTAGATTTTAGTTAATCATAAATTAAAACATCCACTAAGCCTTAATCTAATCAACCCAAATGCTTAGTTAAGCTTCAGAATAATCAGACATGTCAGTTGCTGCACAAAAGACTGCTGTTTAATGTCAATCTTTCTATCACCAACAGGAAAGTCTACTTCCATAATGTTTACAAGTGCAACTTTGGAAAATCTGATCCTAATCCTAAACTAACTTCCTCTGTGATAATTGTTAACGTAACAGTACAACACTGGGACATTATTAATGAAACTTTTACTTCAGAAATCCGTCAAATGCCCAGATACATTTTTGAGAGGGCCTTATATTTATAGAGATGCCAGAGGCTATGCTTCCTGTGATCCAGATCAGTCTACATTGCTCACCACCCATCCAACCCCTGGACTATTCCTTAGGATATATCCCCAAGAGAGGAATTACAGGATCATAGGGTACGTCCATTTCTAGCCTTCTAAGAGTTCTTCACACTGCTTTCCACAGAGGTTGGACCAATTTACATTCCGACCACCAGAGCAAGAGGGTTAGAATGCACCATTTTTCTTGGGTGATCCTTAAACTGAGGTCCTCTTTAGCCAAATCAGTTGTTACAAATTCATGTATGCTGGTTTATCTTGAAGTACCTGATATGCCCTGCTACAGAGTATTTCCTGAGTCTTCACTTCTTAAATTATTTTAGACTTGGTCTGTTTTCAGTGGCATTCCTCTATGCAAACACCAGATCAGAAGAAAAGAAACAGAAATCAATTCCCTTCACCATTGTGTAAATAGACCACAACTTGCTCAGCCACTCATCTGCTGCTGGACACCTGGGTTGCTCAGGTTTTGGCTATTACAAATTGTGCTGCTATGAACATAGATATACACAAATATTTTTTGGATAATTGTGTTTGGTTCCATAGGACATACCCTAAGGAAATAAGGTTTACAGCAAACATTAAAAAGGAATGAATTGTGTTATAAAAGTTATTCTTAAGATTGTGTATCCTTTTGTACAAACTTTTTTTCAGAGCATTGGTTGGATGGAAACCTGGAGGGAAGTTATATTGCCAAATTTTCTCATTAGACCATGTTTCTTGACATAAGAGTCATTACATTTCTTCAGTGACTAACACAATTTCTAGCTGTTAAGCAGATGATAAATTCTTTATAATGACTAGTGAGTGACACTTAATGTAATAAAAATTTATACACTGAAACTATGCGCACTTTTTAGAATCCAAAGAATTTTTTTTTTAATTTTGATGCTATCTGTGGCTAAAGTTGGTAATTCAAGATAAATCTGCAGTTCATTAATGAGTTACTTTTTTGATATCAGAAATTACACAAATATAGTTTTATCATGAAATCAAAGTAAAAATGTATCTAGTAAGTCTAGGGATTTTTTTTTCATGTTCTAACACATTCCAGTGGGCTGTGGCCTAAGTCTAAAGATGTTAATTGAAAAAATTCAGTAGAGGGGCAGGAAATAGCTCATGTGATAAAACATACTACCATATGCAAGACACAAAATTGAGCCTCTGACACCACATGGGAGTACCATGAACAATACTAAGGAAGCTCCATGAATAGTGGAACAATACTGTGATATTTCCCTCCCTCTCTCTGCATTTCCTTTCTCTCTGCTTCTTTATGTCTGGAATTAAAAGGGGCTAAGAAGAGAGAGTGGGAAAAAAGAGCAGTAGAATTATATGTGCACAAAGCCCTTCCTTGACACAAAAAGGAGGAGGAAAAGATGGAAGAGGAGAAGAAGGAGGAAGAAGAGATGGAGGAGGAGAAGGAGGAGGGAAAAAGAAGAAAGGAAAGAAGAAAAAGGAAGAAGAGACAGAGGAGGAGGAGGGAAAAAGAAGAAAGGGAAGAAGAAAAGGGAGAAGGAAAAAAGAGGAGGAGAAGATGGAGAAGAAGGAGACAGAGAAGGAGAAGATGGAGAAGAAGAAGGAAGAGGAGGAGAAGGAGAAAGAGAAAGAGAAGAACAAAGGTCAGAGGTCAGACAAAATTGACTGTGATGATTAATTTTATGCATCAACTTAACTGAGCCACAATTCTTAGGTAGGTGGTCCAGCATTACTCTATTACTCTGGATGTTTCTGTGTGTGTGTGTGTGTGTGTGTGTGTGTGTGTATGTTAAATGAAATTAATATCTATATCAGTGTACAGTGAATGAAGTAAATTCCCCTCCATAATGTGAAGAAGTCTCATTAAATCAACTGAAGACCTTAATTTAATGAGTTGACTGACTTCCTCCAACCAGAAAGAATTCTACCACAATCAGTTTTGAGACTGGAAGTACTTAGTTCTTCCCTAAATAGCCAGCCTGTCATTTCCCTGTGCAGATTTTAGACTTGCCTGGATCCAAACAAATGTGAAACAATTCCTTAAAGCAAACTTTTCTGTATATACAGACATTCTATTGATTCTGATAATCTCAATCCCTGACTAAAATACTGACCACATTTACGGTCCATTATCCAATCTCTGAGACCCATTTTCCATAGGAAATTATGTAACTTTCTCTGAGAATATCTGATTTCTATTTAATGTGTTCTGAGGTCATGAAGACCCTGAGCATTAAAAAAAATGTTTTTCTTTGTTCTTTGTCTTTGAGTAGTATGAAAGGGGAAAGTAAGATATACATCATTTGAGAAAGCTCTATTGCTCTAAATTTCAGAGACAAGTTACAAGAGAGTGTTAAATGTTGTGACTTCTGAAAAACTCAAGGTCTCAGGAAAGATGTTACTTTCTATGAAATGACCACTTTCTACTGTTTTTATTACTGTACATTTATTGCTTTCACTCTTTTGGCATTTTTGCTTTATTTGTTCTTAAATAATAATGAGTTTAACAAACAAGAGAGTGCAGGGCTAGTGTGAGGGTGTTTCTTCCTGGACACGTGCTCTCTGGGTTGGAGAGAACTCAACCAGAGCCAACCTGGGCTGCTGCTTACTCAGCGATGTGGGAGAGGAACCAGGAACTCATGGTGGAGCAGGAATGCAATGCATCTTTATTGATCAGAGATGACACATTTATATCTTTTGAAACAGAAGTGGCAAGTTGGAAAAGGAAATGGCTAGGAAAGGGGTGGAGAAAAGGAAAGAACTCGAAGGTAGAAAGCTTTCATGGCAACTGTTGATAAGATTTTAACTGGTGGGATTAATTAATACCCTGCAGGCAGGGCAGGTCTCAGGCAAAGCAGTGGTTATGTAAATAGACCATAATATCAGCGATGGAGCAGAGGAGGGGACTGCCCGATAATAGAGGACATTATTGGAAATATTAAAACACCTATAGTCTTAGACCAGAAGCAACTGGTTGTGTCACTATATAAGACACAGCTATATGCAAATAGCATTAAATGGCATAAACAATGGTGAGATCTTGTATGATACAACAAATCTTAACCATGGGATTTTCAAAGTCAACCAAATTTCCTAATAATTTGGTTATAGTAATTGTTTATTGCCTTCCCAAACTCTAAGACAGGAGGAACCTTCCCCATTCTCTGTAAAACCCATATTTCTCCCAATCCTGGAACTTCTGGGGCATGGCTCATTTTCCTGCATGCTTCTATTGATTTTTACTATTTGATATTGCATCAGCTGAGCTCAACCAAATCAATGGAACCAGTACCACCTCGACATGTTTCACTTTGGATTGTGTCTAGAGACACCAGGTGTGGAATGTCAACCTTTCAGCTGCAGCACTCTGGTGAGACAGTTTCTAGCTCATAGAACTCCTCAATTCTATATCAGGTGGTGCTCTTCCTAACAAAGCCACAGAACCTATATATAGACCAAGGCCCATGAGACAGAACACATGTGTACATGTATCTATAAGTTAAGGAAAAAAATACGTAGAAGTGCACAGTAGTTTTCAGGGACTCTATAATTGCAGCAAGAAAATAGAAAGACCTATAAAAGATACTTTTTTAAGTACCTCATGACCTAGGATCTAGATACCCTCCTTATCTACTTCCTGTTTCACTTCCCTCAGTCACTCCAAGGTTAACCTTGACAGACAAAGTAAGGACTAAAAAACCTGGATGGGGTGAGAGACTGGAATACATTAGTGAAGAGAGCTTTTTTTTTTTTTTTTTTTTTTTTTTAGTTAGCAGGAATGCAGCGCTTGAATGAATTGGACATCTATCTCCTTTTTTTACCTTCTAAATTTTAAATTCTGTGAGACATGGACTTCTTGTGGTTGCTTGGTTGCTGCTCCTTTCCCCCAGTCCTTAGCACCTAGTAGGTGGTCACTAGATACTTGTAATTTTGATCTAGAATGTTCTCTTTGAGGGGCTTTGCAAACCAAGTCTGCACAACTTCAGGAAAAGAGTACTAAAAGCATTTTTGACACAAAGAAGTAAATCCACAGGCTCTCTCCCCAGGTGACTACTGCTAGCTGTCACTTGGAAATAGGAACCTTGGCCTTGGTAAGTATGGAAATAACTTGCTTCATTTTCCCAGTCCCAGATGCATATGATGTTTATGGCAATGCACTGAGATGGAATCAGAGAACAGGCACCGAGCATCTTCTCTTGTCAGTTATCCCCCTCTCTCTGTCTCATTCTAGGAATAAAAATTAGTTCCAAGAATGATAAAATGTCATAAGTGTATGTTACTAGCCCTGTAAAAAAGGAAGAGGAATAGAAAGGGGGAAAGGGAGACAGAGGAAAAGAGGAGGAGGAAAGGGAAGGAAGAATATATGTGTATATATATTAAATAACTAAAATATAAAAAGTAAATACCCAGGTCAATTGTGACTCACTTAGTAGAGGGCACACATTACCATAAAAAGAAGCCAGGTTTAAGACCCTGGTCCCCACCTGCAGGGAGAAAGCTTCACAGGCAATAGAGTGGTGTTACAGGTCTCTCTTCCACTCTCCCTCTCTATTTCTTTCTGTCCTTATTGTAAAAAGAAAGAAAAAGAGAAGAAGTTGAGTTCCAGTAGCTACAGAGACCCAACTATAACTCTGGTGGCAACAAGAACAACATAAAATAAATACACTTGCTTTATGCTTTATTCATAAATATACGTTTTATGTGGTACTCTCTCTGCACTGTGCTCCTAGCCCTAGAGCTTCCTATTTAAGGCATAGACCAGAAAGTCTGCCAAGTCAAGAAGGATTGCATTTTGGGGGGGCTGACTTACAAGCTACAACTAAAAGACTTGTTTGCCTGTGATAGCTGGAGGTGGGAAGGAAGCATGAGGGACTCTTTTTTTAAAAAAAAATATTTTTATTTATAAAAAGGAAACATTGACTAAACCATAGGATAAGAGGGCTACAACTCCACACAATTCCTACCATCAGAACTCCATATTCAATCCCCTCCCCTGATAGCTTTCTTATTCTTTATCCCTCTGGGATTAAGGACCCAAGGTCATTATGGGATGTAGAAGTTGGAAGGTCTGGCTTCTGTAATTGTTTCCCCACTGAACATAGGCATTGACAGGCCGACTCATACTTCCAGCCTGTCTCTCTATTTCCCTAGTGGGGCGAGGCTCTGGGGAAGTGGGGCTCCAGGACACATTGGTGGGGTTGTCTGTCCAGGGAAGTATGGTTGGCATCATAGTAGCGTCTGGAACCTGATGGCTGAAAAGAGAGTTAACATATAAAGCCAAACAAGTTGTTGACTAATCATGAACCTAAAGCCTGGAATAGTGAAGATGAAAAGTTGGGGGGTCTCCATTTTGTAGGTAGCTAGTAGGCCTATTTTAGTTATATTCCCAAGGGCCTATGACTATACTATTTTTTTTTTCTGAGCCTGACATCTGATATTCTGGTTGGATCCAAGTTACTGTCTGGGAGATGATGTCATGGCTAGAAAAAGACCAGAAAACTGGATCAGGGAGAAAGTAGCATGAGGGACTTTTCTAGCTTCAGAGAAGAGAAAGGTTACTGGTCATAATGACTGATAGTGTGAAATAGGAAGCTGAACTGGAGATGATGATGAAACTATCCACAACAGCAACTGGAGCTGAGGTAACCTTAAGTCCAGGCATCCCATTACTCATAAGGTCAGAATTATAACCGGGTATTTCCACTTACTGTAATAAAGTGACACTCTGACCGTCTGATCCAGGACACATAGAGAAGTCACTTGGGCGCAGGACAACGTTTCCAGACCATCATCTTTGAACAATACATTGTTAATGGGCTGGTTTACAGCAATGGAAGGAAGTTGCTCAACTGCAAAAATGATCCAGGCTTGTGGCACTAGGGGAACTCCTTGCTTTCCAAGTGTTCCCAGCACTGGTTTCTCTACTAGTTGGTATTTTTTGCACACATGAGTGCCCAAGGATATTTTCACATTCACTTTGGCTTTTCTTTTATACTAGAAATTATACACTTTGGTTGCTTTTTTATTTATTAATATAAGAATTATTTATTTTCTATTTATGAGAATGAGAGAGCCCAAAGAATGTGGTGCTGGCATTTAAATCAGGGACTCAGGTATGCAAATCCTGGGCTCTACCCAATAAGCAACCTCTCCAACCACAAGAAATCATACATAGTGAACAGCTCATGGGGCTTTACAAATGGAGGATCTAAATTAGAATTGTTGTACCTAATGTTCTTACACACTACTGAGACTTGAAGTAAGGCAAGTACCACAAACTTAGGATGTTTGATTATCTCATTTCTCTTCTTTCCTGTTTTTTTAGAGGAGGGATACAATTCCACCACCAGAGTTGTTCCATTCCCCATCCCCTCCACTGGAAGTTTTCCTATTCTTTATCCCTCTAGGAGCATGGACCCAGGATCATTATGGGGTGCAGAAGGTGGAAGGTCTGGCTTCTGTAATTGCTTCTCCACTGGACATGATCATTGGTGGATTGATCCATACTCCCAGCCTGTTTCAGTCTTTCCCTAGTGGAGCAGGGCTCTGGAGAGGTGGAGTTCCAGGACACATTGGTGAGGTTATCTGTCCAGTGAAGTCACCTTGATATCATGGTAGCATCTGCAACTTGGTGGCTGAAAATCATTAATATATAATGCAGAACAAATTATTTAATAATCAGGAACCTAATGGTAAGACTATAGCAGATGAGATTTGGGATCTCCATTTTAGAAAAAGGTAGTAGGTCTATTTTGGGTATATTCCAAGGGGCCTATGACTTTACTAATTTTGCCTGATATCAGCAGCTAACATGCAGGTGGGCTAAAGGTATTGTCTGGGGAGACTGTGTCAGAGTTGGAAATAGGACTAGAAAGCTGTATCAGGGCAGAGAGTAGCTCCCAAATATAGGAAAGGTATATAAATACCGTCAACCATAAACCCTGGGACCCATATTCAGCCCAGGAGCCTGTGTTACCTCTGCATCCCTGTAGGTCTGAGCTCGCATTCTGTGGTCATAGTTAGGAACATTCTAGGCTACCCTCATTTCAGGACCCATCTTCCTTGAGTGGCAGAGTATGTTGACCTTTCTTCAGAGAGTGGGGCAGTCCCTGCTATTGTTCCTCATTGAGGGCAAGGTCCTATAGAGGCCTACAAGAGAGTCTAAGATGCTATTTCTGATAGAGATGACCAGCGATGGTGGAGAGAGGGTTCTGTTAGAGGCCTAGTGGGCCTCATTTTTAACACCAGTCCAAAGTGGCAAGTCATATAAAGTCACTTGGCCTTTTGTCCCCTCTTGTGAAAGGAAATAGGTTTACTGCCATGACTTCAAAGGTTTTATTTTTTTAAATTTTTTATTACCTTTATTTTATTTATTGGATAGAGGCAGCCATAAATTGAGTTGGAAGGAGGAAACAGAGAGGGAAAGTGATAGAGAGACACCTACAAGACTGCTTCACCACTCACAAAGCTTTCCCCATGTAGGTGGAGACTGGGGGATTGAACCTGGGTCCCTGAGCAAGTAACATGTGCGCTCAACCAAGTGCACCACCCCTTGGCCCCTGACTTCAAACGTTTTGGAAGTAGTTATGATTATTAGAAAGCATTCAGAAGAGAAATGGGGAGACAGTACCATTCTATCCCAAAGATTTTCAGGCATAAGAAAAGGATAAGTGCTATCCATTCATATCCATGTGCAATATAATAAGAGTATGAAGAATATAATATATAAAGGGCTATCAGAGATAACTTTTCTCAGTGTGTTCTAGGTATAATCAATTTTGGAATTAAAATATTCTTTAATTTTAAGACAATTTTTAAATTCTCTTTTTTGGATAGAGACAGAGAAAAATTGAAAGGAAATGATGAGATAGAGATGAAGAGAGAAAGAGAGACACCTGCAACACTGCTTCACTGCTCATGAAGCTTAGGTGAGGACTGGGGATTGGAACCTGGGGTCCTTCCTTGCACTTAGTAACATGTGCGCTCAGCCAGATGTGCTACTGCCCAGCCCCAGAATTAAAATACTTTAGGAAAAAAAAGACTAAATAGGCTTGTTACATTATTAAGAGTATCAGAGGCAGCATTTGTTTTCTATCCTCATTCACATATTTAGAAAGAATCTTCCTCATTAAAAACAACTGTGCATTTTCTCTAATATGTCATTTGCTTTAGCTTTGTATTCTGTTCTCCCAACACAGAAATTATCTCAGTTCCCCACCCTTTCCCCCCACACCTCTTGGCAGCCTCCTCTCTACAAAAGAGGATCAAATATCAAGACTATAACTGACCCTCCCTCCCTCATGTAGGTCTGGCTCGTGCCAGGGTAATGGGAACAATCTATTGTATAGGAACAAGAATCAAGTCTGATGACAAGGATACAAAGCAACCAACAGTGATTTTTTTTCCATGCAAATGAATTCCCAAGTTTGGTTTTCCATTCCCACAGATTTAATTGGCCATAGAATAGAGAAGTTGATGTTCTTCATTTATCTCCTATGAGGGAGCTTAGCAATCAGGACCAGAACTATGGTCAGAGATGAAGAAGGTGGTGAAAGCACTTCCAGGAGAATGAGGTTTCTCTTTGATCTGCTTCTGTCATCCCTTCACCACTGGATGTCTTCCTTTGTAGTGAAAACTGGCCATATTTCCAACACATAGTTAGTTTTAGAGACAGTAGGAACTCTTGTGGTAATGCTGGAAATTTAGTTTTGACCAAAAAAAGGACTGAGTTGTCTTCTCAGAGTCTAAATATCTCATTTGATCCAGAAATTCACTCCCAAACAGCATAGATGGAGAGTTCAGCTTGAGATTGTATATCCAGAAGCCAGAACTGAGAAATAACTTGCTAATTTTTTCCCCAATAATCATTCAGTTTCTAACTGCCAAATCTTCTGGATTTATAAATGGAAGACATTTTTCCCTCATACACACCAGAGGCAGCGATGTCAGTGACAAATGATCCAGTGAGTCAGGGAGCCCAGTGACTGTGGGTGGCTGGGAAGAGGGCAGGGTGGTATCAGAGGTCTATAGTCTGTCTCATGGTCACATTAAAACCAGGGATTGTTCGCTCTCAATGCTTAGACATTCTGTCAAAGTCTTTCAACATTATAAACCTGTTCACTAATCAAATTTGTTGTGGTGGAGGATAAAGTCAACAGTTTTAAGGCAATGCCTTAAAAAAGAGAACCAAAAAATAAAAGTAAACAAAAGAAGGAGCTGGAAAAGACTTTAAGTCCAGCATGCTCACTTTTGTAGATAGAATAGAAATATGAAGTCTGGGGACTTAGCACAAAGATTTTCCAAACAACTTTCATACCTGAGGTTTGAGCTCCCAAATACTATCAGAATAAACGCTGTTGACTGGCTACGGAAGAAGGGCAAACACTAGAAGAAGAATCATAATAAACCTGAGCTGAGAAGTGGTCTAGAAAAAAAATTGCATAGAACTCTGACACAATGAACTCAGAACTGCCCAAAGACCCACAAGTGGAGGGTCAAATATTAACCGTGTGATTCTTCCCAGGCTCCACTCCTCCCATTTAAATCCCAGTCTAGGGAGTCGGGTAGTAGCGGGACCAGCGTAAGGATCCCAGTTCAACCCGTGGCTGCCCACCTGCAGGGGAGTCACTTCACAGGCAGTGAAGCAGGTCTGCAGGTGTCTATCTTACTCTCCCCTCTCTGTCTTCCCCTCCTCTCTCCATTTCTCTCTGTCCTATCCAACAATAATGGCATCAACGACAACAACAATAATAACTACAATAACAATAAAAAACAACAAGGGCAACAAAAGAGAAAAATAAATAAATATTTTTTTAAAAATTTAAAAAGCCCACCCTAGTGACTGCTAGTAGGACTCTGCGATGTTTTCAGCTTCAAGTCTCACTCTGGACATCTGCCAAGTTTCTCTATAGGGAGATGAATTGTTAGCGTAGCTGTCAGAGGGAATATTCCAGGGTCAAAGTAATGAATCTTGGAGAAATGCATCCTGCCCTCTCAGTCAGGAGGCAACACTAGACTCTGATAAAAAAGGCACTAGTCTAGATTAAGTTTTCTTGTGCCAACCTCTGCCAAAGTTCAGCTTTAAGAGCATCAACTATGAAATCAAGAGGAAATGGAAAGGAAAGGGAATGGAAAAGGCAGAAATAGAAGGAGAGAAGTATGGTAAGAGGAAGTGAGAATATGGAGCAGAGAAGATCATGCGAAGGTAAAGATGGAATGAGTGTTACTAAATAGGACATAGAATTGAGGGGCTGGGCATTGGGCATCAGTGCACCAGTTAAGTGCACATGGTACTAAGTGCAAGGATGTGTGAGGACCCATGTTTGAGCCCCAGCTCCCCACCTGCAGCAGGGATTCTTCATAAGTGGTGAAGCAGGTCTGCAGGTGTCTTTCTCTTTCCTTTTCCATGGCCCCCTTTCAATTTCTTTCTCCCCTATTGAATAAAATGGGGGGATGGTTGCCAGGAGCCATGGATGCATAGTGTTGGCATAGAGGTCTAGTGATAACCTGAGTTAGACATGGGCCCCTGGAAACATACCTAGGGTGGACTTCCTAGCTTTCTTTTACTTTAGGATTCCTGATCTCATCTGCTTTGTTCCTACTTTTTGGTTCTTGTTCATTAACTATTTTGTCTTGCTTAATATCCTGCCACCTTCCAGACACCACCAATTTGCAAGTACTACCAGGCAAAAAGAAAAAAAAAAAGAAATAGAATTGAATCCATCTTTTTGTTTTTGGCTTATGAACTTCAGACAAGAGTGGCACATGAAGGCTTCAAAACAGAAGCAAAAACAAGGTCTGGAGCCATTGACCCAAGAATTCCATTTGCATTCTAAGTAGTCAGGAGAGTCATCTTTTTTTTTTTTTTTGTCTTTTGAATGCAGAAGTAGGGATGAGAGGGGTGTCCTTGTTTCCCAATCTTTGACCATCCCCTCTGGGGGACATTCCATAAATTATGCTAAAGATATTTCACAGAACTGATCCAAATTCAGTTGGGTTTGAACTCTGAGAAAATGTTGCAGGAATTGATTTTCTCCAGCCAGTAATTACCAGCAAGCCTCCAAGTCTCTTAAAACAGATGTGTATGTTAATATACTTTGTATACACTGGAGCAGCCCTCAGCTTTGCTTTGCTGAAGGCTTTGAACTCCAAATGGCTTCCAGCCCTTGTGAGTGCTGTGAGTGGCATCATTTAATTAGAAGTTCTTGAGGCTGCATGAACAAAAATAGCTTCAGAAACTAAATAACTGTTACTGTCTAGGTCTTACAACAGGTTGCCTTTTGGCCTTAAAAGCACAGTGCCTGAGGATAAGGATGCCTGCTTGAGACCCTGACCACCCCAGGGTTCTGATGCACCTGTGAACATTGGACAATAACTTGGGAGGAACCCATCATGGATTTATTTGCTTGAGAGCCACAGAGGACTCCTGGGGAAGGACTGAGGAAGGCAGACAGAAGGGTTTTGGCAGAAACAAAGCCTCAGCATTTGAAGCAGACTGGGGTTTATGACTATAGCTTCATGTCCATAATTTGGAGGTGTTTCAGCAAAGGATTCTATGAGTCACAAAACAAAACAAAACAAAACAAAACAGAAAGAACTGTTTATACTAAAAACTGCTTTGGTAAGCCTCTAACAGGCTATAAATACAAGGACAGGCCAGCAGCATTCTTCAAGCAGTGAGAAGACAGATGGACTTGCAGTGATGGTATATAAAGTCTTAATATTAAGATCCTAAGTCTTGGATCTACAATTCAAGTCCAACATCATGGGTTGTTCTGACCTTGGGTAAAATCAAAATGGTTTCAAATGACTTTATGGTCTGTTCTCTTCCCTACTCAGTTTCATTCAGTCAAAAGACAATATAGTACAAATTGGTGATGTCTTTAATTTAAGGGAATCTAATCCATAAACTGTGGGAGTACAAGCAATGGAGACTCAGCTTGAGGGGTCTTGAGAGAGAATGAGTTTTTTTCTGAGTTAGAAAAGGTAACTCAGGGACCAGGAGGTGTCACACCTATTAAAGTACACATGTTAACCACTTCCAAAGACCCAGATTAAATACCCCCCCCCAGCTGCCATATGAGGTAGGGAAACTTCTAGAGCAGGGAAACAGTGTTGCAGGTGTCTCTCTTCCTCTCTTCCTTTCTGTCTTCCTGTCCTCTTTCAATTTTTCTCTGTGTTATCGAAAGAAAGGGGACAAAAGGAAAATATAACTCCCTGGAGCAGTTAATTCAACCTGTGGGTACTGAGCCTTAGAAATAACCCTGGTAGCAGTAAGAATTAAAAATAAATAAATAAAAGAGGTAACTAAAATAGGGCATGATTGGCTAGGAAGTTGAGGTTTTTCCTTTTATGGCTAGTAGGTAAACTAACGTAGGATGAACTAGCTAGAGCTGAGTTAGAGTATTCTGGTTGGTGAATGTTAGGTTTCCTCAATGGTAAGATATTCTCCACAAGAATAGATTTATCTAGGTTTAAATTTGTGAGGGGTGTCAAATGACTGGGACAACCTCTGTTTTATAGGTCTTGATAATTTTTATATTGCCTCCAGGATTATTGCTGGCTCCTAGTAATTGCATGATTCCACCACTCTTGTCGTTTTTGTTTGTTTGTTTTCATTTTTTTAATAGGGCAGAAAGAAATAAAGAGGGGTAGGGAAAGAGAAAGAAAAGGGGAGAGAGAAAGAAAAAGAGAAATCTCCAGCACTGCTCCATAACTCCTGAAGATTTCTCCCTGAAGTTGGGAACTAGAGGATTGAACCCACATATTCACATATAATGACATGTGCACTTTACCCAGTGAACCAGTGCCTGGCTGAAGGTCCTGATACTTTCAACATGTGAATAGTGTCCCTTAGATAGAAAGAAAGGGAGAAAGAAAGAAAGAAAGAAAGAAGGAAAGAAAGAAAGAAAGAAAGAAAGAAAGAGAGAAAAGGAAAGGAAAACCACCTTATCCAACAGATGAAGTGAAGTGTATCCTTGATAGTGTGTTTCACTTTTCCTGTTAGACTACAGAATTAACCAAACACCAATCATATGTTGCCATGGGAAACAGCGATACCTCCATCTTCATGATACAAAACTAGCTTGCACCACCCTTGGTGATTCATTCTATCCTCCAGGGACTCTGTGTGGGATTTGGTGATTTCCTTGCCCAGGGTTGTGAGAATATGTGACTAATAAGCCATTGCTTTTATCTGCCCCATGACAAACATCCTTCTTGAACGTCTATCTCCATTGCCCTAGAAGGAGAATTCCTCCCATATCAACATGGTGGTGGTGGGGGAAGTAATTAAAACAAATAATTGAAAATAATAAGACAGGGGTAGGGGGTCAGAGAAATAGCTCACTAGATAGGGCTCATGCTTACTGATTATGCAGTTCAAGCCCTGACACTACATGGCTCTGGGGAAAATGTTGCTATTATGTTATCTTCTCCTCTCTTTGTCTGTCTCTTTCCGTTAATATAAAAAAAGAAGGGGCTCAGGAAACTGTTGACAAATAACCTGTGCTAATGTTTTAGCAATGATGGTTCTGGAACCATCTGTTCCACCCCGGTTCCAGGGCTGCCAGTTCTTAGCAACATCGCCCCGCCAGATATTCATCAGGATGCAGCATCATCTAAGTTCATTTCCCACATCTACGCTCGACTGGACCTGCCAATATACGCGGATATCTTCGCCCACCCTGTCCAACTCTTGACATCTCGTCACCCAATCTGGTCCCCTACGCCTACACTGAACTTCTCTGTTCCAGACTCTTGGAAACAGAGCTGGCAGTCAGCTGAGGTCAAGAACAAACACCTCATCACAGACCCCTGCAAGCGTCAACCGGGCTTTGACCTAGCACGTTATGATTGGGCTCTCCTCAATCGCTATCGAACAGGCCATGGTCGGTGCGCCGCTATGTTCCATCACTGGGGAGCCAGAGACGACCCGAACTGCCCCTGCGGCTACAGACAGACTATGTCCCACATAGTCAATGACTGCCACCTCTCCAGATTCAAAGGAGGTCTCGAAACTTTACATCAGGCTCGACCTGACACTGTTGACTGGCTATAGAAGAAGGGCAAACGCTAGAAGAAGAAGCAATGATGGTGATAGTACTCATGTGGTGTTTTCATCTGGATACCACAGAAGGAGATGCTTGTAGTGGGAGGTGGTAGCAGAAACTTTTGAAACAGCAGTGTACATATGCTTTGCAGGGACATAAGCATTCTAACAGTGAAAATTTGGAGAGCTTACAGAGCCAAAATGTCCGATACCTTTTGGTTTGTCTACACATAATCCCCAAGAACTCCACAACCTCATTTTTGCCAAAAAAGTGCTTTATTGAAAAGTGAAAATAACAATGTGACCAAGAATATTCTATTCAAATTTACCCCACCCATGTCCTTGTTACCCCCCCCCACTTTAACTGTTATCATATGTTTAAATTTCCTGTTTCGTTACTGGGCATAAGGATGTGAACTCTTTGACTGATACTTACTTGGGATTGACAAGTGTTAAGTCTTATGCTCATGCAGAGGCTCAATTGTATTGCAATGCTTAGGTAAGCCAAACCATAGAGCCCTGGGTTCCTCCATCAGTCCAAGAACATCACTGTCAAAGTGCCATCAAGGTATATACATAGAATATCTAGATTAGGAGTCATTAGAAAGCAGGTAGAAAAATGTAAATGTAACCTACCTTGAGCACCTAAATATAGGCAGATACTCTAAGTATCTTTTGTAAGAGTAACATTTCCTTTCAATAGCCTCATTTCTTGAAGTCAGTAGTCACTATAACCAGTTTCCCCATCTTTTCAAAGAACAAGCATAGTGGATACCCAGGAGATGCTAGCTACATCTTGTGGGGTTCTTGTTGGTTTAACCATTCTATATAGTATGTTATGAGGTCCTTCTCTCATTACTTTTCAAATTACTGATCACTCTTGCCTGGATTGACTTGTGCCTAAGTAAGGTACTTAAAGAGTTCACAGTTGTGGAAATTAACAGTTGTTTCAATATTATTTCAATCTCTGAGTTGGAGCACAGTGGCTGTTAAAGCCTTTTTTGTTCTTTTTCTTCCCTGTAGGCTACAGGAGCCTGAGGGCTTTTAAACTATAAGTAGGCTTCTTAGTTTATTCACTCACTCCTGACCAAAAGATAAAGCAGGGTGGGGGAGAAATAATACATTGGTTATGCAAAGAGACTCTCACACCCCAAGAATCCAAAGTTCCACTCAGTTCAGCTTATCTGCCAAACTGGACAGCACTGCTGGGCCCTGTGAGTGTCTAAACAAGTCCCACTTATAGTCTGTAGGTTCTGAGGCAATTATTCACCATGCTTTCATCAGGTGGACAATGTGGAAAGGCTCTCACTCTATAGCCCCACTGCTAAGCCACTCAGGTGTTGATCTTCTCCTGAGTTTCCTGGTCAGTTCTCTGTCCCCCAATGTTAGCACAGGGCCTCCCCCCTGCTGCTCCAGCCTCTAAAGGCAGTGGCAATGGAGACTCACAGTCACATTTGTTAAGTCTTAGGAGAGTCCTCTCCTCCCTTCAGCAGTCTTTTTGTTGGTAAAACAGACTGGGGGGAGTGCCTCAACTGGTAAACTGCAGGACTGTTACCAGCTGCTCAATCTCTCCTTAGGCTCCTCTCTGTCCACGAGCCACACATGGGTTCCTGAAGTCATTCTAGTCCTGTCTTGTGGTCCCAGGTGATCTCCTTTGGCATTCCTAGCTGACCCAGGAAAGGAGAGGATAGAAACACAGCTGCTGCTGCTCCATAGCCCCGCATCCAGAAGTCTCAAAGGAGCCACTTCTATGTAGGTTACTAAGGCAAAAATACTTTCTAGCTCAGTTCATGTAAATAAATTCATGCAAATGCAAAGACAGTATAAAATCCTAAGATGCAAGTTAAAAATAAAACATCCAGGAATGCTTGTTTTATACCATTAGGTATAATGCTGGGCAGCATAGTGGCACACCCAATACAATGTATATATATTACTATGCACAAAGACCTAGTTTCAAGCCCCTTGCCTCCACCTGAAGTGGGAGTGGGGGGAGCTTCTTAAGTGGTGAAACAGTGGTACAGATGTCTCTTTTTCTCTCTCCTTATCTTTCCTTCCCTTCTAAATTTCTCTGTCCTATCAAATAAAAGTAATTAAATATTATAAAGACTTCAAAAGAAGGAGTAATGTATTATCCCATGAGTCCTTGTTTGCTGGATATCTTCATTATCTGTTAAATAATTGACATATGTTGAATTTAGGAATACTCCAGTGCTCCTGAGATGAAAGGAAAAAGCAATCAGGAAACAAGTCTTTGCACAACAGGAAAATGGCAAAAGTAGGTAAGTTTGAAATTTCCACAGAAACAGAGCTCCCTAATTCTTCTGCCTTAGGAAGAGCATTAACATTGAAATCTAGAGGGAAAAAAAACCCCAAAATAACAGATGCCACACAGTGAGAAATCAGAAATAAGAATTGATATTTGTTGAATATCAACTTTGCCCTAGGCACTTATATATAAACTCAATTTTGATTTTCATAACCACCTGAGATTGGCATTATCCCTATTTTACAAATGGGGATGTAGACACAGAAAGGTGAAAGTGCTTATCTAAGATTCCATATTTGGAATGTGGTGTTCTTGGCACTCAAACACATCACTCCCAAACACTTTCACTTGTACAAATTTCCTTCTTTTTGGAGAGACTGAAGAACTCACCACCTGAATCTTAAGGAGAAAAACCATTGTGTTGAGAAATATTTTAATTGAAGTTATGGGTAGTACTGATGTCAAGAGGGGAAAATGAGTAAAAAATAAAAGGGAAAACAATGGTCAAATAAAGAAAAAAATGACAGGTTCCCGAATCCAAGAAGGACCAGAGCAGACAGAGAAGACAGAATAAATATGGAGATGGGGAACAACCTGAGAAGTGTGAGGAACCATGTGTCCAAGAGGGAGAAGCAGGTGGCTCCTGGTTCTTGGATACATATATATATATATATATATATATATATATATATATATATATATTCTTTAACATAATTGTTTGTTTGTTTTCTTCTTTCTTTGTTTTTGCCAGACCACTTCTTGCTTCAATTTATGGCAGTGCTGAAGATTTAGATTAAACCTAGGATGTTTGGTGCCTCAGGTATAAATGACATTTTAGATAGCCATTACATTATTTCTTCTTATCCATACAGTTGGCTTTCATATGACCTCTCAACTCCTATTCATAATGCCAACTCATCCATGTTTAAACATCTGGAAGTACAGCTGGCAAGACAGGTCACCAAGATGGTGAACCTGCTTTGTCATGCTCATGATCAAGTTCACTGCTACACTGGAGGAAGCTTCAGTGCTATAGTATCTTAGTATCTTTCTCTCTCCTTTTTTTTCTTCAGCTGAAAAAGTCAAGTAGGATAGTGAAGCCTTGGTAATGACTAAATAAATAAATAATATATAATAAATATAATATATATTATAATATATATATTATATAAATATATTATATATTATAATATATAATAGTAAATAATCCAGAAGTTGGTTCTTTTTTTTTATTACTTGCTCATTTCATTAAAGTTTCAACAAACATATTATAAACTGTTAACCTCCACTAATAAAGTGGAAAATAGAAAAAAAAAAGAATTACTATGAAAAATTGTTATTTCAAATTACATACCAAATATACAATTGAATTTTTGTTTAAATACAAATCTTTTTTCCTACCCCTTTCAAGGTTGTGAAAGGTATAATTCTCAAGGTGAAGTCTCAAAGGATTTTCTCCTTTTCTCCTGGCTAATAGCACGTAGGGTGACATATCAAATAGTAACTGTTCAGCTATAGATACCTGCTTCCTGTGTTTGGAAAAAGGTAAGGAAATTGATGGTTCATTCTGTAATTACGTGTAGAGGATATAACAATGAAGAAGGAGAATTGTGGAAGTTCAGATAAAATATTTAGGGTGTTCAGAGAAAGAAACTGGCATTTGAGTCATGACTAAAATCCACCTCTGTGTGTGTGTGTTCTACAGGACTAATATTTGTATTAATCACACTGTATTATAATAACTCAATTACTTATCTGCCTCAATAATTAAAATTAAAAAATTAAAAGCCAATAATTGAACCTTTTTTATCATTAGTAGTCTATACTAGTAGTGCACAAGCTATGATTTTAATTGATTTTTCCAAAATTTCTTTTTAATATTTTTCTTCTTAAATATTTTTAATTTATTTATTTTGGGTAGAGTTAAAGGGAAATTGAGAGGGAAGGAGGAAGAGAAGAGACTAATAGAGAGAGATACCTATAGCACTATTTTACCTCTTGTGAAACTTCTCCCAGGCAGGTAGGGACTAGGGGCTTGAACCCAGGTTTTTGCACTTTGTAATGTGTGCACTCAACCATGTGCACCACCACCCAGTTCCAAAAATTATCTTAAATTAGTAATCAGACCCAGGGTTTGGAAATTATTATATCAATTAGCAGACTTTAGAATTTATAATTCGTAATATAAACTATCTAGAAAGATAGAACTTGATAAAGTACTTATGTTATCTTTCTGATCAGACTTTATACTGTCTTATTTTTTTAACTTTATAGAGTACCACTCATGAGCAAAAATTTTAAAGTATTTGCTCAGGACAATCGAATGATTCAATTAATAATGAAACACAAGTTAGTGTGACTTCAAAAAAAGTTTCATCATACTCTTGTCATTTTTTTCTTCTTTTTATTATTTCATATCCTCTAATCCCTGACAAAGAAAACAGAAGACATGTGGACTATGTCTACATGAGGGTTCACTTTAGTTTTACATGACAGAGATACAAATACTGCATAGACTATCTGTATATGAGAACCAGATGTCTCATTTGCATTTGACTACTTCCAGTAGAAATGAACCTTGAAAGTTTGAGAATATATTAAATTAATTTTAATTGACATAGACTTAGAGTGATGAGACAAATCATTTTTCAGACATCAAATGCAAAGGCTAGTAGAGCCACTTGAAGGACTTTATATAACAATGAAGAAGGGTTAGACAACCAATATCAAGACTAGAAGTATCTGAAGGGTATAGAAGCAATAAGGTGTCAAATATCAGAAGAGAGAAGCACCCGATTTCAATCAATGTTGCTGTTGCCCATCTTATATATCAACTGTTGAAAAAGCAATACTTGCAGTCGTATTCCAATCTTCACAACCTATGAAAACCATATGAAGCCAATGAAAATTCAGTCTGTGGATAAAGAAATGGAAATTCTAAAAGACTTGTTTGCCCAAGCATCCACAGCTTGCAAACCTCTGTAGCAGGATTTTGTTCTAAGTCTTGTGACTCCCTGATGAATATAGACAAGGCATGGGGTGCACTAGTATTAATAACATTAGCCTTAAATCTAAGAGTCAGCAATACCAGCCTCCAACAAATGGAGCTCATTACAGAGGAGCTGAAAAGTATGTCATAGGAATCACAGATATTAAGTCCTTCAGACTTTAGGTAAATCCTAAACCCTGAATAGTCTTGATAAAATGTTGACATGCATTTATTTACCTTCAGGTGTCTGTCCTGGCCATTTCCATATAATACAAATGGTGAGTTCAGGCATTTGATTTGGAAGTGAAAAAGAAAACTTAAACCATCTATTTTATCCTACAAAGTTTTCCAATTTAAAATGAATACTATTTGCTACATTAGGTCATTTGGGTTTCTATGAGCAGAAAGAGTTGATTCTTTGGCAAGGAAATGGGGACCTGAGGTGGACAAAAATAAATAAATAAATACATACATACATACCACAACCATTTAACTCACTGAACATGGAAAAGGGGCCTATAGGTCCCTGTTGTTCTGTTCTGCGTGGGACTAGGAAATGTCTTATTGTATAACATTCAATAAGCATTTTCTTTGAAGGAAGTGTATTATAAATGTGTCAAATAACAATTAATGATTGGTCTCTGGGGAGGTATGTGCTGTGCTTAAATTGTGTCACTTGAAGAATAAAATGATTTAGAAGTCAAAAGCAAACTCCTAATTCTGCATCCCATGAGCCAGTTCTGATTCTCCTCCCATAAGGATATATTAAGAATAAGATTTTCTTGGATTTGTGTGTTAAGGTACCTTCCTATTCATTCTTAATCATCCTTGTTACTAGGAAATATAATGTGTCATTGCTATCACTTCCCTTTCTGTTTAAATAAAAGTATAGTGATATTTTCAGGTCAAAAATTAGAAAAGAAAATGTCTTACTGACAGAACAAAGTGAAATAGTGGCTCCGATTCCCTTTCCTCATCTGCATTTCCTGTTAAACACCTCAACTCAATGCTAAGCCTTTTTTTTTAAATTGTTGTAGTAGTTATTATCACTGTTGTTATTGATGTCATCATTGTTAGATAAGACAGAGAAAAATGGAGAGAGAAGGGGATAACAGATGGGGAGAGAAAAACAGACGACACCTGCAGACCTGCTTCACCGCCTGTGCAGTGACTCCCCTGCAGGTGGGGAGCCTAAGGCTCGAACTGAAATCCTTATGCCGGTCCTTGTGCTTCACGCCATGTGCACTTAACCCAGGATGTGCTACACCCGACTCCCAAGCCTTGTGTTAAGTATTCGGATTGATATTATCTCATTTAATTATCTCAGTTCTATTGAGCAGATGCCATTAGGCTCTCCATTCAAGTAAGAGGAAAACTGAGGCTTATAGGGGTGAAGGGAATTCTATAGTTCCAGGTCGTTTGGAATGCACATTCAAAGGTATTATGCCAGAATCAGCCAGAGCAAGTGCTGATCTAGTTGTAGCTATAATTTCCAGAGAATCCACTCCCTGGTCCCCAAAGATATTTCTGTATCTTTGCAATCAATATGTATATGTATATGTATATGTATATGTATATGTATATGTATATGTATATGTATATGTATATGTATATGTATATGTATATGTATATGTATATGTATATGTATATGTATATGTATATGTATATGTATATGTATATGTATATGTATATGTATATATTTGTGGGAGGGGCATGTCCTGTACCTTTCAGCTATGCCATTTGCAGCATTAGAAATATAGAACCCAAGGAGGACCCTAATCCGGGTCACAAGGGCATCCATCTCAGAGGATAGAAACATTTGTTGAACATTATTTGTTGACACTGTGGTGATCTCACAGTGATAAGCATGCATAATCATTGCCCTCTTCCAAGATGATATTTCTCCCAGGGGAAAAAAAATGACATCTTTATTTTGACAAAATGTCCTAAGAAGGAGACAAAGACATACTATAATCTCCTAGTTGTAATTTATTTAAAAATTAATGCCTGATTATTTGAAGAAAAAGTCTCACCCTGTCCCCCAAATAATAATGCAGACTTTTCCAAAATCTGAACATCATTGTATTATTTAATCAACAAAATTTTATTTCTCTCTCAATTGATGCTTGATGACCTTTGAAATCATTTAAGAATATGTAGAATAGATATACTTTTATACACAAAGTGTTAGTCAAGAAGATATCAAAATGAAATGATAGAAAGATGAGAGTAATGTCACTATGTTAATTGACTAAACTAAATGTGAGGTGGACTCAAAGTTTTATTTGCCTCCAGGGTTATTGCTGGGGCTTTGTGCCTGCACTACAAATCCACTGCTCCTGGAGGCCATTTTTTTCTCCATTTTGTTGCTCTTGCTGTTGTCGTTATTGTTATTGTTGCTATTGATATTGTTGTTGAATAGAACAGAAAGAAATCTAAAGAGGTGGGGAAGACAGAGATGGGGAGAGAAAGACATCTGCAGACCTGCTTCACTGTTTGTGAAGCGACTGCCCTGGGGTGGGGAGTACGGAGCTCGAACCAGGATCTTTAAGCCGGTCCTTGAGCTTTGCACCACGTGTGCTTAACCCTGCTACCATATGTATTATTCCATTTTAGAAATACAGTAAGGCTTAAGAAAATTTCAGTAGTTTCCCTAAACTTCCTGAAATGATCAATAGTCCTTACTCTTCTTGTTAGGAACAGTGATCTTTTTATTTATTTTTTCCTGAGTTATTTATTTATTCCCTTTTGTTGCCCCTTTTTATTGTTGTAGTTATTATTGTTGTTGTTATTGATGTCATTGTTGTTGAATAGGACAGAGAGATACGGAGAGAGAAGGGGAAGACAGAGAGGGGGAGAGAAAGGGAGACACCTGCAGGTTTCACTTATAAAGCGACTCCCATGCAGGTGGGGAGCCAGGGGCTTGAACCCGGATTCTTAAGCAGGTCCTTGCGCTTTGCTCCATGTGTGCTTAACCTGCTGTGCTACCACCCGACTGCCGTGATCTTTATATTTTTAAAAAAAAATTGAGTTCTATTTTTATGACCTGATCAGGGAAGTCATGAAGTATTTCCCTGAGGAAGACAACTGAATGTAAATCTGCAGTATGATTATTGACTTAGGTTGAAATAAAGACCATGCAAAGCAATTCTAGAAGCTATTTTCTATGCACTCGGAGTCTTTTATACGACCTCGTTACAGATCTGATTAAAGGAATGATTGAACTTGCTGAAGGTTCTTAAATGCTCTACATTCTAGCTTTGAGATTTTTTTCTATCTACCATTCTCCCCTTAGACTTTAGACTTCTCCTTTTAGGTCAAAACATGTTCCGTGTCTCTCTCAGAACTTGGTGGGTGGCTTTTAATATGATCTATAAATGAATCTAGGTTCCATGCTTTTAGATTTGACTTCAGGAATATGCTGTTAGTCCAAATAGTCTCTGTATCTACACCAGCTCTTGCCTGAGAGGGAATAAAACACATTTTGCCTTTTTCTCTTTTTGCTTTTCCATTTTTTCACATTCTGCCCAGTGCTCTCACTTTAAGACTTCAGTCAATACAGCAAACAGAGACAGGCATTTTGAGACACAGGGCCACTATGATGCATAATCACTGATGGATTTTCTTGTCACTAGGCATGGGCAGCAAGCAATTGCTAAATGAAAATTCTGTTCCTTTGACTTAGGAATAAACAGCTTCTTTGTCTTCTCACTTCAATGCTTACATCTGCAGCTGTCAGCAAACATTCTCCAATGCTTTGCAGAACCTGGGAGGAGGGGAAAGTCTTAAAGTTTTATTTATTCTTAGGCCACCAGTAGCCTTTACATTTGACTTAGTCCTTTGACTTGCAGTTTATTTTGGTCAACAGTGAACCCCTGATAGGCAGGTGAGGACAGGAGAGTGAGAAAATAAGTTGGAGAAGTCACATCCTCATTTCTTCATTACTGGGCCTGGATTTTTAGTCTTCATGTTCAACTGTCCAAGGTCACTGTGCCTGAAATTTCTTCCACAGCTTTAGTTGAGTTCAGAGAATCACTCTCTCCTTTTATTGTTGTCTGACTTGACAATGGCAGTGCAGTCCAGTTGTCGCTAGCTCTGAGAGATTTCCCCACTTCTTGCTCAGTTCCTTTAAATATTTCACCTCTCCGTAAACCGTCATTTTATTGTATTTTCTTCTGGATAGCACCTTCAATTCCTTCAGAGATCCAGACCTGCACAGAGGGCTGGTAAAGAAGTTTGCCTACTTATTTCTTTCAGCCTTAAGACACCTATTCCCTGAATTCCTTTGCTCTCCATAGATTGGCTTATCGACATAGTGCAGGTGTTGGACTCCTGGAAAACCAGTAGTGCCCACTGTCTCCTACCCCACGATGTCTGCATGATGCCTCTTGGAGCAGATTTCCAACAACTTCAAGGAGAAACTATCACCCACATGTGGAAGGTGAAGGATGGGAATTCAAGGATCAGAAAGTTAGTGGATTATAAGGGTAGACCTCTGGACATATCTTCAGGGTAGTTAATGTTGGTACTATGTATAATAAAGCATATTAAAACCTCTTTATGAGAAGTGATACTTGACATTAGACCAGAAACACTGTTTTCTGTGACAAACATAAATATACTATGCTGTAGAATCTTTTTCAGGCAGGTCTCTCGTTATATATAATCACCTGCCATTTTCATTTCACTACCTTGAAAAATCTACAAAAAATATCTCTAGGGGGACTCAGGCGGTAGCACAGTGGGTTAAGCGCACATGGCACAAAGCTCAAGGACTGGCATAAGGATCCCGGTTTGAGCCCTGGATCCCTGGCGCAGACGCCGCCATGCGAGCTGCTTGACATGGTACCAGCTTCGCAGGAAGTTCAGCACGGCTGGACTCTTCAGGCCAAACTGAAATCATCTTGCCTTTTGCCATGATTAAGCTTTGTGTGGTCTTAATAATATTTGCCTATGACCAGGCTGAGAGCCTGACCAAATGACAAAAACAATGACAAAACCTGCACTGCACTCTGTAAGATTGAACATAATGGAACAAGCAATATCAGTAATGCAGAATTTTTCAGGAGGCCCCAATAGGAAGAAATGTTTTCCCCTTTATCTACACCACTTCCTTTAGTATTCCCCCTAAAATATAGAGAAAGACTGGTGGTTCCCGCAGTGGAGGGGCCACCTTACATAACATAAATAATTAATAGAAAGTTATGATACCTGCCTAGATACAATGGGTCTTTTAATCTATCATCCACCTCTATGTTCCCACCTCCTTATGCAGGAATAGTACACAAGAACCTAGGTCACACAGTGAGCATACACGGAAGATGGATTCTAGCTAGAGAGTTTAACTTGAACCAAAATGAAACAAAACTCCTTGATCAAACAATGGAACAGATTTTATGAAAAATGGGCTGCTCAATTTGTTTAAGGCCCCTAGAAACATAACAAGCTTGAATTTTCAATAAACCATTGTCTTCTGATGCATAGAGACAAGAGAATGGCATCAAAGGTAGAATATTAATCTTAATCAATAGGACATTTGCCTAGCACACAGGTACAGGAAAAACAAAAGACATAGAAATGGTGATGTGATCTCTAGGGCAGAAAGTGCCCCTGGAATGTAAATATTCCATAAAGCAGGAGATGTTCCCTACCTGTGCTGTTCTTACTTGGTGATTTTTGTTTGAATAATCAAAGCCTTGGTGATTTTTGTTTTAATAATCAATACCTTGGTGATTTTTGTTTGAATGATCTAAGACTTATGAGACTATAAAAATAAAGTTCTGCTTAAGTAAGACAGAGATGTCTGCTTGAGCTTGATTCAGCATCAATTCACTCATCTCTCATTCTTCACCAACACCCCTCCTCCTTCAGGCTGACCCTAGTAACTGGCTGGGGCTGTCCCCCCCCCCCCCCCCGCAGCTCCCCACCTACAGAGCAGTCACTTCACAGGTGGTGAAGCAGGTCTGCAGGTTTCTATCTTTCTCTTCCCCTCTCTGTCTTCCCCTCCTCTCTCCATTTTTCTCTATCCTATCCAGGAATGACAACATCAATAACAACAATAATAACTACAATAAAACAACAAGGGTGACAAAAAGGGAATAAATAAATAAATAAGTATTTTAAAAAGTTTAAAAAATCGCCAGTAAGAAATTCAGGGTCTCAGGACATTTACAGGAAGAGCTCCTAGACACAGTAGTTTCAGCATCTTTGTTTCACAGGTGGTGAAGCAGGTCTTCAGGTGTCTTTTTCTTCTCCTCTGTCTTCCTTTCCTTTCTCAGTTTCTCTCTGTCCTATCTAACAACAACAGCAATGGCAACAAAATGGGGAAAAAAAGGCCTCCAGGAGCAGTGGATTCATAGGGCAGGCACCAAGCCCCAGCGATAAGATTAAAAAAATAAAGAAAAGAAAAGGAGAGGGGGTTCCCGGAGGATGGAAGACTAAGAAGCTGCTGATGGCTTGAGCTCTGATCACATCTTCTGGAAATGGTAGGATTTTCTGCCTTTAGTAGGCCAGTCAATAAGGAGTCCTAGCGGTGACACCAAAGAGGTGACTATAACTTAATTTGGGTTAATAATTAGAGTAGAAAAAAAGGGAACAAAATTTTTTTTCCTTTTAATTATTAAGCACACCACCTCCCCCCCACCCCCAGCCCCTAACCAGTCCCTGGGGACCAGCTCCTAGCAGAATCCCCTGCTGAGCTTCTGTCTTTACCAAATTCCTGTCCCACCAGGGAGTATCATTCATTCTAAGTCTATACCCTTCTGAAACCTCTGACCTTTTTTCTTTCTAATTAGCCAAAACCACCACCTCACCCCGCATAGCTAATTAAATAATTAAAAATAAATTAATTAATTAAAAAACTCTCTCCTTTCACAGCTCTTTTATGACTGTTCTTTTTCTTATCTTTTTCTTTTCTCTCTCTCTCTCTTTCTTTTTTTATTCTTTTTCTCATTCTTGTCATCCTTTCTTCCTTAATCCTATAGCTCCCAAAGCCACAAGCCCCAGCCCCCACACCACCAAACAGTGTGCTTTTTTGAATTCACTGATACACATTTGGGAATTACTTTGGGGAAGAAATCTGACCCAGAGTGGACTCTCTATGTGTGTATCTCTGCTCTAGTTCCCTTTCCCCTTTTGTTACCCCTAGAATATACAGTGGATAGTAGACTTGCATAACAGTCTATTCTTGCTATCCCTTCTTCTTTTTTTTTCTCTTTCTTCTTCACTGTGATTTGGTTACTATTCTTTCATGGACTGGAGACATTGTTTGGCTAACTGGTAGTGATTAAACTGCTTCAATACTTGCTTCAGTTGCTACTGTAATTCCTGAGGTTGGTGAATGTAATTGTCATAAAGGTATTTAGTACAGTGTTGCTTGTACTCAAGACACAACAACTGAGGAACAACAGAGCATAAAAAAAAAAAGAAACACATAAATAAAAAAAAATGGGTAGATCAAACAAACAAAACTGCTACTCCAATGAATGAAGACAAGAGCCCAGAAGAAATTACAAATCAGCCAGAAGTAACCATAGATAAGAAAAGTATGCAAGCAATAATAAACTTATTAATCACAGAAATGAAAACAACATTGGAGGAAAGGAATGGCAGTATTAGGGAAACAACAGAATAGACCCCCAAGGAAAATACTGATTATCTTGAGGCAATTAGAGAACTGAAAGATGAAATAGCTGTAATGAAGAAAGAAGATGAGGCAAAGGAAAGCAGACTAACAGAAGCAGAAAACAGAATTAGTCAGACAGAGGATGAGTTAGAGAAAACTAAGAAAGAGGTTAAAGAGCTTAAAAAGAGATTGAGAGACACTGAAAACAACAACAGAGACATATGGGATGATCTCAAAAGAAGTGACATTCACATAATTGGCCTGCCAGAGGAAGAAAGAGAGGAAGGGGAAGCAAACATTCTAGAGGAAATAATAGAAGAAAACTTCCCATACCTGAAGAACAGAAAGGACATCAAGATTCAAGAGGCCCAGAGAGTACCAAACAGAATCAACCCAGACCTGAAGACACCAAGGCACATCATAGTCACAATGAGAAGAAGTAAGGACAAAGAAAGGATCCTAAAGGCTGCAAGAGAGAAACAAAAAGTCACTTACAAGGGAAAACCCATAAGATTATCTGCACACTTCTCCACTCAAACTCTAAAAGCCAGAAGAGAATGGCAAGATATCTATCGAGCCCTGAATGAAAAAGGGTTTCAACCAAGGATAATATATTCTGCTAGACATTCATTCAAGCTAGATGGAGGGATCAAAACCTTCTTAGACAAACAACAGTTCAAGGAGGCAACCATTACCAAACCGGCCCTAAAAGAGGTTCTAAAAGACCTCTTATAAACAAGAACATCACTACAATACTGGCAATATATCAGAGCAAACAAAAAAATTTTTTTTGAACAATGGCACTACAATACATTAAATCCATAATATCAATAAACATCAATGGCTTAAACTCACCCATAAAAAGGTACAGAGTTGGGGGATGGATCAGAAAACATAATCCAACCATATGCTGCTTGCAAGAATCCCATCTGTCACAACAAGATAAACACAGACTAAAAGTGAAAGGATAGAAAACTATCATACCGGCTAACGGACCACAAAAAAGGGCAGGAAGAGCCATTATTATCCCAGACATGACAGATTTTAAATCAAACAATCCAATACTTAGAGGAAAACATTGGTAAAACACTTTCCCACATACACCTTAAGGACATCTTTGATGAATCAAACCCAATTGCAAGGAAGACTAAAGCAGAAACAAACCAATGGGACTACATCAAATTGAAAAGCTTCTGCACATCCAAAGAAACTATTAAACAAACAGAGATACCCCTCACAGAATTGGAGATCTTCACATGCCATACATCAGACAAGAAACTAATCACCAAAATATATAAAGAGCTCAGCTAACTTAGCCGCAAAAAAGCAAATGACCCCATCCAAAAATGGGCAGAGGATATGAACAAAACATTCACCTCAGAGGAGATCCAAAATGCTAACAAACATATGAAAAACTGCTCTAGGTCACTGATTGTCAGAGAAATGCAAATTAAGACAACACTAAGATACCACCTCACTCCTGTAAGAATGGCATACATCAAAAAGGACAGCAGCAACAAATGCTGGAGAGGTTGTGGGGACAGAGGAACCCTTTACATTGCTGGTGGGAATGTAAATCGGTCCAGCCTCTGTGGAGAGCAGTCTGGAAAACTCTCTGAAGGCTAAACATGGACCTTCCATATGGTCCAGTAATTCCTCTCCTGGGGTTATACCCCAAGGACTCCATAACACCCAAACAAAAAGAGATGTGTACTCCTATGTTCATAGCAGCACAATTCATAATAGCTAAAACCTGGAAGCAACCCAGGTGCCCAACAACAGATGAGTGGCTGAGAAAGCTGTGGTATATATACACAATGGAATACTACGCAGCTATCAAAAACAATGAACCCACCTTCTCTGACCCATCTTGGACAGAGCTAGAAGGAATTATGTTAAGTGAACTAAGTCAGAAAGATAAAGATGAGTATGGGATGATCCCACTAATCAACAGAAGTTGAGTAAGAAGATCTGAAAGGGAAACTAAAAGCAGGACCTGATCAAATTGTAAGTACGGCACCAAAGTAAAAACCCAGTGGTGAAGGGTAGACATGCAGCTTCCTGGGCCAGTGGGGGGTGGGAATGGTTGGGAGGGATGGGTCACAGTCCTTTGGTGGTGGGAATGGTGTTTATGTACACTCCTAGCAAAATGTAGACATATAAATCAGTAGCTATTAATATGAGAGGGGGAAAATCAATTGTATGTCTCAAAGTTTCTCAAAACACAAAATTAATCCTTTTAATATATAGGCTGTGTATTTGATATGCGGACTCTCTCAAAAGCCTAGAACAAGCAGATTAGAAGCATCCAATAGCACAGATATATACAAGATACTAGATACTGTACAGCAAACCATAACAAAAGGACTTTTCAAAAGTTAACCCAATTAACAAATAATGTGATGATAACATTAACTATCGACTGTCTTTTGGAACCCTAAGACAGCAGGAACCTCACATCTCCACTATAGAGCCCCTACTTCCCCCAGTCCTGGAACCCTTGGATAAGTCCCACTTTCCCATATGCATCTCCCAATCCAAACCAAATAATATTGTAATAATATTGTAATAGTGTTTGCATAAAGAAATGCCACTGATTTTTGTACATTGATTTTGTAGCCTGATACCTTGCTATATTGCCTAATAACTTCCAGTAATTTTCTACTGCATTCTTTAGGTCTTTCTATGTATACTATCATATCATCTGCAAATAGTGAGAGCTTGACTTCTTCCCTTCCAATCTGTATTCCTTTGATTTCTTTCTCTTGCCTGATTGCTATGGCAAGAACTTCCAATACTATGTTGAAGAGTAATGGTGACAGTGGACAGCCCTGTCTAGTCCCCGATCTGAGGGGGAATGCTTTCAGCTTCTGTCCATTGAGTATGATGTTGGCTGTAGGTTTGCTATATATAGACTCCACTATCTTGAGGAATTTCCCATCTATTCCCATTTTTTGTAGCGTTTTGAGCATGAATGGGTGTTGGATTTTGTCAAAGGCTTTCTCTGCATCTATTGAGATAATCATGTGGTTTTTGGCTTTGCTTTTATTGATGTGGTGAATGACATTGATTGACTTATGGATGTTGAACCAGCCTTGCATTCCTGGGATGAATCCCACTTGGTCATGATGAACAATCTTTTTGATGTGTTGCTGTATCCGGTTGGCCAAGATCTTGTTAAATATTTTGGCATCTATGTTCATCAGAGATATTGGTCTGTAGTTTTCCTTTTTTCTTCTGTCCCTATCAGCTTTTTGTATCAGGGTGATGTTGGCTTCATAAAAGGTGGATGGGAGTATTCCTGTTTCTTCAATCTTATGGAATAGCTTAAGAAGTATGGGTATTAACTGTTTCCTGAAGTTTTGTAGAATTCGTTTGAGAAGCTATCTGGTCCTGGACTTTTGTTGTTGGGGAGATTCTTAATAACGGTTTCAATTTCTTTGTCTGTGATTGGTGCATTTAGATTTTGTAGTTCTTCTTGGTTCAGTTTTGGAAGTGCATAGGTTTCTAGGAATTGTTCCATATCTTCCAGATTCTCTAGCTTGGTGGCATATAGTTCTAGATAAAGAGAATTGAATGAAGAGATTGACAGACTAGACCTCTTGGACATTTTCAGACTCCTCCATCCCCAAAAACTGGAATACAACTTCTTTTCAAATCCACATAACACATACTCAAGGATAGACCACATGTTAGGCCACAAAGACAGCATCAATAAATTCAAGAACATTGAAATCATACCTAGTCTCTTCTAAGACCACAGTGGAGTAAAACTAACATTTAACAACAGGCAGACAATTATTAAAAGTCACAGATTTGGAAACTAAACAACATACTCCTTAAGAACCACTGGGTCAGACACTCACTTAAGCAGGAAATTCAAATGTTCCTGGAAACAAATGAAAATGAAGACACAACCTATCAAAATATTTGGGACACAGCTAAAGCAGTACTGAGAGGGAACCTTATAGCCATACAATCACATATTAAACACCAAGAAGAAGCTCAAACGAGTGACCTTACTGCACACCTCAAGGACTTAGAGGAAGAGGAATAAAGGAACCCTAAAGCATCCAGAAGGACAGAAATCACTAAAGTTAGAGCAGAAATAAACAACATCAAAAATAAAAGAACCATACAAAAGATCAATGAAGCCAAATGTTGGTTCTTTGAAAGATTAAACAAAGTTGACAAACCCCTAGCTAGACTCACCAAAAAAAAAAATAGAGAGAAAACTCAAATTAATAGAGTTGTAAATGATGGAGGAGATATCACAACTGACACCACAGAAATCCAGGGAATCCTGCGAAACTTCTATAAAGAACTATACGCCACCAAGCTAGAGAATCTGGAAGAAATGGAACAATTCCTAGAAGAATATGCCCTTCCAAAACTGAACCAAGAAGAACTACAAAATCTAAATGCACCAATCACAGACAAAGAAATTGAAACCGTTATTAAGAATCTCCCCAAAAACAAAATTCCTGGACCAGATGGCTTCAAAAAACGAATTCTACAAAACTTTCAGGAAACAGTTAGTACCCATACTTCTTAAGCTTTTCCATAAGATTGAAGAAACAGGAGTACTCTCTTCCACCTTCTATGAAGCCAACATCACCCTGATACCAAAAGCTGATAGGGACAGAACAAAAAAGGAAAACTACAGACCAATATCTCTGATGAATATAGATGCCAAAATATTTAACAAGATCTTGGCCAACCAGATACAGCAACATATCAAAAAGATTGTTCATCATGACCAAGTGGGATTCATCCCAGGAATGCAAGGTTGGTTCAACATCCATTAAGCAATCAATGTCATTCACCACATCAATAAAAGCAAAGCCAAAAACCACATGATTATCTCAATAGATGCAGAGAAAGCCTTTGACAAAATCCAACACCCATTCATGCTCAAAACGCTACAAAAAATGGGAATAGATGGGAAATTCCTCAAGATAGTGGAGTCTATATATAGCAAACCTACAGCCAACATCATACTCAATGGACAGAAGCTGAAAGCATTCCCACTCAGATTCGGGACTAGACAGGGATGTCCACTGTCACTGTTACTCTTCAACATAATATTGGAAGTTCTTGCCATAGCAATCAGGCAAGAGAAAGAAATCAAAGGAATACAGATTGGAAGGGAAGAAGTCAAGCTCTCACTATTTGAAGATGATATGATAGTATACATAGAAAAACCTAAAGAATCCAGCAGAAAACTACTGGAAGTTATTAGGCAATATAGCAAGGTATCAGGCTACAAAATCAATGTACAAAAATCAGTGGCATTTCTTTATGCAAACAATAAATCTGAAGAAGAAGACATCCAGAAATAACTCCCATTTACTGTTTCAGCAAAATCAATCAAATACCTAGGAATAAAGTTGACCAAAGAATTGAAAGACTTATATACTGAAAACTATGAGTCGCTACTCAAGGAAATAGAAACTAATACCAAGAAATGGAAAGATATCCCATGCTCATGGATTGGAAGAATAAATATCATCAAAATGAATATTCTCCCCAGAGCCTAATACAAATTTAATGCAATACCCATCAAAGTTCCACCAAGCTTCGTTAAGAGAATAGAACAAACACTACAATCATTTATCTGGAACCTGAAAACAACTAGAATTGCCAAAACCATCTTGAGGAAAAGAAACAGAAATGGAGGCATCACACTCCCAGACTTTAAACTATATTATAAAGCCATAATCATCAAAACAGCATGGTACTGGAACAAAAATAGGCACACAGACCAGTGGAACAGAATTGAAAGACCAGAAATAAATCCCCACACCTACGGACATCTGATCTTTGATAAGGGGCCCCACAGGATTAAATGGAAGAAGGAGGCTCTCTTCAATAAATGGTGCTGGGTAAACTGGGTTGTAACATGCAAAAGAATGAAATTGAACCACTTTATCTCACCAGAAACAAAAATCAACTCCAAATGGATCAAAGACCTAGAAGCCAGACCAGAAACAATCCAATACTTAGAGGAAAACATTGGTAAAACACTTTCCCACCTACACCTCAAGGACATCTTTGATGAATCAAACCCAGCTGCAAGGAAGACTAAAGCAGAAACAAACCTATGGGACTACATCAAATTGAAAAGCTTCTGCACATCCAAAGAAACTATTAAACAAACAAAAAGACCCCTCACAGAATGGGAGATCTTCACATGCCATACATCAGACAAGAAACTAATCACCAAAATATATAAAGAGCTCAGCAAACTTAGCCGCAAAAAAGCAAATGACCCCATCCAAAAATGGGCAGAGGATATGAACAAAACATTCACTACAGAGGAGATCAAAAGGCTAACAAACATATGAAAAACTGCTCTAGGTCACTGATTGTCAGAGAAATGCAAATTAAGACAACACTAAGATACCACCTCACTCCTGTAAGAATGGCATACATCAAAAAGGACAGCAGCAACAAATGTTGGAGAGCTTATGGGGACAGAGGTACCCTTTTACATTGCTGGTGGGAATGTAAATTGGTACAGCCTCTGTGGAGAGCAGTCTGGAAAACTCTCAGAAGGCTAAACATGGACCTTCCATATGATCCAGTAATTCCTCTCCTGGCTTTATACCCCAAGGACTCCATAACACCCTACCAAAAAGAGATGTGTACTCCTATGTTCATAGCAGCACAATTCATATTAGCTAAAACCTGGAAGCAACCCAGGTGCCCAACAACAGATGAGTGGCTGAGAAAGCTGTGGTATATATACACAATGGAATACTACGCAGCTATCAAGAACAATGAACCCACCTTCTCTGACCCATCTTGGACAGAGCTAGAAGGATTTATGTTAAGTGAGCTAAGTCAGAAAGATAAAGATGAGTATGGGATGATCCCACTCATCAACAGAAGTTGAGTAAGAAGATCTGAAAGGGAATCTAAAAGCAGGACCTGACCAAATTGTAAGTAGGGCACCAAAGTAAAAACCCTGTGGTGAGGGGTAGACATGCAGCTTCCTGGGCCAGTGGGAGGTGGGAGTGGTTGGGAGGGATGGGTCACAGTCTTTTGGTGGTGGGAATGGTGTTTATGTACACTCCTAGTAAAATGTAGTCATATACTTCACTAGTTAATTAATACGAGAGGGGGAAAATTAATTGTATGTCTCAAAGTTTTTCAAAACACAAACTAAATCTTTTCAATATATAGGCTGTGTAACTGATATGCAGACTCTCTCAAAAACCTAGACTAAGTCAATCAGAAGCAACCAATAGCACAGCTATATACAAGATACTGGGTACTGTACAGCAAACACTAACAAAAGGACTTTTCAAAGTTAACCCAATTACGAAATCATGTGATGATAACATTAACTATTGATTGTCTTTTTGAAACCTAAGACAGCAGGAACCTCACATCTCCACTATAGAGCCTCTACTTCCCCCAGTCCTGGAACCCTTGGATAGGGCCCACTTTCCCGTATGCCTCTCCCAATCCATATCAAATAATATTGCATCTGCCGATAACAACCTAACCAACACAATGATTGCCACCTCAACATGCTTCACTTCAGACTGTGTCCAGAGACTACACATGTGGAATGACAACCCTTCAGCTTCATTACTCGGGTGAGACCTTTCCTTTCATAGTATACTCTAATTCCATCTCAGGTGGTTCACTTTCTAACAAAGTCCCAAAACCTAGATATACACCAGTTTCTGTGAGAGAGAGCATATATTCACACTACTACAAAATATATACCTGAAAGCAGAAGTACACTAGAGTTTGCAGTGAGTATCCCCCTAACACTTCCTCTCCACTATTCCAAGCTTTCGGTCCATGATTGCTCAACAACTTGTTTGGCTTTGTATGTTAACTCTCTTTTCGGTCACCAGGTTCCAGATGCCATCAGGATGCTGGCCAGGCTTCCCTGGACTGAAGACCCCACCAATGTGTCCTGGAGCTCAGCTTCCCCAGAGACACACCCTACTAGGGAAAGAGAGAGGCAGACTGGGAATATGGACCGACCAGTCAATGCCCGTGTTCAGTGGGGAAGCAATTACAGAAGCCAGACCCTCTACCTTCTGCAACCCACAATGACCCTGGGTCCATGCTCCCAGAGGGATAGAGAATGGGAAAGCTACCAGGGGAGGGGGTAGGATATGGAGAATGGGTGGTGGGAATTGTGTGGAATTGTACCCTTCCTACCCTATGGTTTTGTTAATTAATACTTTCTTAAATAAAAAAAAGAAAAGAAAAGGAGAAAGAAAGAAAGAAAGAAAGAAAGAAAGAAAGAAAGAATGAATGAAAGAAAGTTACTTAAGCATCTGTCTGCCAGAAATCATTCTTGGTTCCAGCTAACTCTTCCTGCCTTCACTTTTTTCCTATGTTCCTCACCTTCTCTCCTTCTCCCCAGGACCTGCCATGCTGCCTCTCTCAGGACCTGAACATGGGTAGTCAAATGTCAAACTCTGGTAAAACTACCTTATGGACGTATGGCTCCCACCCATCATGACTAGCCTATCTTTGACCCTTTGCCTATTTGGTGTACCTGAATAACCATGATGTAATAAACCTCCCAGTTGTCTAAACCTGAGACAAACCTGCACAGATATTTGCTTTTTTAATTACTACTTTTTAATTGCATGTAGCAATAGCATTCTTGGTATTTTTTTCATTTCATGAAGTTTATCTTTCAGAAGGTTAATTGAAGACAGGCATCATGCAGTCCCCAACCCCTACAACACACTTGGTATCTCCCAAAATGGAAAGGATCCTACTAAGCCTCTCTATATACCAATGCCACAATGATGTGAATAGCTCCTAATGTTCTCCAAGCAGCAATTCTATACCAGAACTGTCCTAGGCCCTGAAATATGATAGATGAGGTTCAATTTATCTCCTTAAAAGTGTATTTTTGAGAGCAAGTATTGAAGACAATATAATGAAGAGAAAATAATTTCTATTTTTAATTAGTCAAATATTCCTCCAAGGTTATTACTGAAAACCCTTTCTCTGCCCCCCTCTGTCCTCTTTATTTTCTTGAACAAAGATGGACATAGATTTGAATTGGGGAAGAGGATGGCTGTACCAAACACAAGAATGTAAAAATAAATTACATTTGAGGGGCTAATTCCAGAAGGTAAGATGGAAAGGAGATAAGAGGGTCAGAGGTAGAGCAAGAAAGAAGACAGTGGAGTTGTCCTGTGTCTGAAGCACATGGAAGTAGCTACTGAAGCATCTCTTGAGTGAAGTAGCTGTGACAGTTAGAACTGAGCTACCTACTGTTTACTTGGAAATTGTCTCTATTGCTTTAATATAAAATCCCTCACTCCTTCTTCAAGTAAATGCTCCTCCACATAAATTGAATGGGAGGTTGTAAATACAGAGGAAATATCTGCATTTCCCAAGGGTTAAAGTTGGGCAAATCCCTCAAACACTGGACATTATAATCCACAAGCCAAGGAAGTCGTCATATGAACCCAGTGTGAGCACTATTCAGAGAAACCCTGGGGATTTGGGTTGGCAAAATAGCTCACTTGGAATTGCTTTTCCATGTACACAAAGAAAAATAAAGAAAGTAAAGAAGCCAGGGAGGAGGGCAGA